>NC_141024.2:48352500-48522500 GCF_052040795.2 Danio rerio | reverse complement strand
AAGCAACAGGAATACTTTTTGTGTGTAATATCAACAACAATGCAAACCAAAAATAACATCTTAATTAAACAATTTCTTTTTTCCATGTTGGTCTCTTACACAGTTGATGTAGTAAACACAACGTTGTGACATACAACCCAGAATCGCTGCACTGTGTTCACTACGTCAACTGCGTAGAAAACTGATATGGAAGAGAAGAAATGGTTTAATTAAGAGGTCTTTTTTTTTGGCCCACAAAATGTATTCTTGTTTCTTTGTAACATTGGTAACTAAGGTGGATTCACTGTGGTCAAATAGAGTATTTTAACAATGTCTTATTTGCTGGACCTTACATGTTTTAATTGGTAGGCTGTCAGGGACAGAACACTTTCAGATTTCAGTAAAAACTTATTTGTGTTCTGAAGATGAATTTGACTAACGAACATCATAACTTTAGGTACCTTAAAAGATAACAGATAATCTCAAGATTAAATGCTGCGAAAATAATGTTCATTGTTTTTAAAAGATAGTGTACTATTGTACAGTGCTACAAAAGTACTTGGTTTTAGCCATTTAATTTGCTTTTAAAATACATTCAAAACAACCAAAAGTTGACAGTCAGATACATTAATGATTTTTACCTCCATATCCTCCATGTTCAACCACTGAACATGTATATTTAATGGAGTCGAGATTTTGTGTTCCAGAAGTGTCCCAGAGGCAGTGCTCATTATTGACATCGCTGATGTCATTTCTCTGATGACAAAAAAACTCTGTTGAATCGTTGCGTGAACCAACAAAGTCAAAGAGTACCTGAAAACCAAAAACATTTATCTCAAACCAGTCATAAAAAGTTAATTTCACAGGTATTATATACAATAAAACTAATTATATATCAATAAACAGAAATTAAATGCTGCCTAACACCTTTTAGGCAAAAAATACTTAAGTTATTGGATTGATAAATAATATTTCTCTTTAAGTATGGAGTTACATTGCTATTTTTAAGAAACCAAAAACACAGCTTTGTTATTATACGCTGAACAGATAGATACACATCTCTGTCATTATTCAAATAAATGCTATTATAAATTTATTCAATACATGTAATGTAACACTTTAACTGTGTCTTATTTAAAGCTGGCAAAATGCTAGACACATGTCCTGTAACTGATGAAAATAATCGTCAATTTTAGACTGAAATAATTTCACTCACTTGTCTCAATTATAAAATTGAGACGATATTACCAATATTATTTATTACTGCTACTGACTGTAGTATTATTTTTATGATTAGTATTGTTGTTGCTGTTGGTTTTAAAAATTGTTGATGTCTATTACTTATCTACATGTTTTCCAGAATACCAGGAAAAATAATATTAATGTGAATGTAATAATAATATTACTATTACAATTCACAAACCCATAGCTTTAATTGACCAATTATGAAAAACTATATCTATTGCTTTAACTCAAGTTTTATTTTTATGTTTGTTAGTCGATTTCAAATTTACACATTGCTTGTGTTTATGTGAATAATTACTCCATGCAAGTTAATCCAGTGGAAAACAAAATGTTTGTTTTAGTAATTTTTTATCAAAATCTGAACATTTGCTTCCGCTCCAAATATAGATTTGTACCGGTTTCTTGTTATGTATTCATTATGTGAAGTTGTTGCAGTTTATCATTTTTGTAATAAAAAAAAATTGTCTCACACTCAATTATTGCCCTGCTATCAATAACAACTTTAAAATTGTCAGCGCTGCATGTAAAATGACCATAAGTACTGTGAAAATGTCCTTGCTCCATTACCTTAAATAAATATTTCACAGGAGGGCCCTCAACTGTAGTTCATGCTACAACACAGTAAAATCTTCAGGGTAAAATTTACTCAGTTAAGAGAATATTTGGTCCCTCTCTAAATTGAGCAAAATTTACTCAGCAGCAGAGTTAAAGTTAATGAGACAATGATGGGGTTAATTAAGTGATGATTGAGCACCGAGGATGAACACCTGCTGTTAATAAGCAGAAACAGAGAAGAGAAACACAAAACTACGGCTGTTTCTCAATTCCAAGAGCGCAGAGAACGGACTTGTGAGTAAAAAATAAGAGACTTTAAAATTTTAGGTCAGCTATTCCTTTAAGCTATTTACTCTGAAGATATTTCTATTTTAAACAAAATATATTCACTAACACTCACCTGGCAAATCAAAGGCAATCTTCCAGTTTCCATCAGCAATGACCACAGATGAGTGGTGTCCACAGCGGTAACAGAAATAACTGTACGTATACTGCCTGAGAGCACTGAAGTGGTAGAATGCTTTTCTCAGTGTTGTGTGGCACTGTAGTCCCAGAATGAGATTCTATAGTGTGCAGCATTCTACCAACAACAATGTGATTCTGCAAAAAAAAATACAGAATGTACCTTTAAACATGTTGTTTATATGTTATGTTGTGAGTAGAAAACAAAGCGGGATGGAAAGAAAGACCCTGTTGTTATAATTGTGGAATCCAGAATTGTAGTCCTGAAAACGAACTACATTTCTGCAAACTGGGCATGCCTTGGCATAAACGGAAATACCTAAAAGAAAACGCATCAACACAAATTGGTTGGCATACAAAAAATACATAGAGATTATATACAGTATATAAGAGATATATTTAATAACATACCTTACCTCTATTCTGCCAAAACATCCCATAAACAGTTGCTTGTGTAGTAACCACAAAAGCATTGCTAAGATGGGGAGGACATGACCCTGGGCAGTATGGACAGGTTGTTTCTGATGGTATAAAGGTTTCTAGAATGGGTTTTTCTGTTTTGGTAATTTCAAGTGAATGTCTTCCGGTAATCTTTTGCAATTCCACAAGTAATTGGTCATTGTGATCACACTACTCTGTGAAAAGGCCAAGTGCTCATCCATACCGACATTCCCAATGAAGCACTCCTCAATATCTTCTATATCCTCTGGGGCTTCTGGTGCATTTTTCAACAAATAAGGATGCTCCCAATAAATCCACCACATACACATGTATCTGTGGACACAACTGATACTGTCCTTTAAACCGATGCACTTGAAGTGCCATTTTCCCAATTGTTTGTCAAATGTGGAAACTGTCCTTCCAAACTTAAACCAGGTGTCCTTCTCCCCAGAGTACACTGAGAACAATAGATATCTCTCTGACAGACAAGAAAATAGGAAGCACACTGTCTACTTCGTGTGAACAAGCATGTTGGTAAAGTTCCAAACATTCCTCTTGCCTAGACTTAGAAAGGAGTCCCTTTTTAACCATCTCCTTTACGGTTTTCTTTTGTAGTGCTGGTGGTGGAATGTATGCACTGGTTTTCTTGGTCCGCTCTAAGTGGTGGCATTCTTTCCCTGGGTTTCCACTTTGAGCAGCTATGGCCATATAGTCTCTGCATTCCTCCACTTCACAATCTTAGAGCTGTGATGTTAATGTCTTTTGGACATGTATTGGCAATCTGATACCATGGGATTGCTTTGTGGTCACATAAATCCCATTTTTTGGGTCAATGCAAAACATTTGTTCTTGCCCAGCATGTTGCTCTTTTTTATGCCGTAATAGGTTTGAGTTTGTGCTAAATGTGATACCACATATAAGGCAAATTTTGTTTACTTTTGGGATGTCTTTATCATCAGGTTGTTTCTTTTCTAAGAATAATAATAAATGTCATAGTGTGATTAACATAATTATTATGTGTTATTGTGTCATTACTTCAGTTGGGTTAGAAACATAAATGTACTCACCAGATGTTGTTGTTGGCACCATCAGACCTGTAGTTGCAGAGAAAGGGAATTATACAGTTGAAAAATGCAATTTCACTCATTACGCTTAAAGGATTTAGAATATTTACAATAGCCTACCATGTTTACGCAAGTGTGTTTTAAAATCTACAGATCTGCTTATTATTTTGGCACATTTAGGACAATGCCAGTGACTCCTTGTGCCTAGTTTCCGATCTGGACAGTGGCATGGTATAGTAAATTTGTCTTTGAACACAGGATGTTTTGAATATCAAATTAGTCAAAAGACTTCACCTCAACACTTAAATTAAAACTTGGCAAAAGTCAAAAAATGACTTACCACTTAAAATGTCTTGATAAAACCCTGGTAACTTTTCCATCATTCAATTTTTTTTTTAACCAAAGAATGTCTTCTCCTAAGTTAAAATTGCCAACTTTGTTTAAAAAATATTTCATGACCTTTTCCCATTCTGTTGAGTTCTCCTCTTGTAAAAGCTTTTAAACTATTTTGACTCTAAGACAATTCTTCCTTTGTTTAATATCAATCAATCCTATCCCTCCTTCTTCTGCTGCTCCTATTATTCTATTGTAAGCAATTCTTGGGGGTTTCCCCTCCCATAAAAAATCTTGAACACACTTTTTCAATCTCCCTTCTATCCAACATGGCATTTCTGTTACATATAATTTATACCATAGCTTTGATGTCATTAAAACATTTATTATTAAGGCTTTCCCCTTTAAGCAAAGTTCTCTCATCCTCCAAAAATGTAATCTTGATTCTATTCCTCTTATTAGATCATCCCACATCTTTTCTGTTGCTTTTCTTTCATTTTTACCAATTAAAATTCCTAAAATTTTCAGTTCTTCTACTTCTCTAAATTGGAAACAATCTGTTAAAATATCTGCTTTACCAAACCTCATATATTGTATTTTTTTTTTCATTTATTTTGCTTCCTGTTCCCTTACAAAACTCTTGTACTTTTTTCATGGCTTCTTTTACACTCTTTTTATCCTTCACTATTATTGTTGTATCATCAGCATACTGGTATATTTTTCCTTCATCCTCCTCTTCTTCTATTTTTATTCCTTTAATTTTAGTTTCTTGTTTTATTGCTAACCCTAAAGGTTCTGCGACTAGGGAATATAATAGTGCTGAAAGAGGACATCCTTGTCTAATTGATCTTGTAATTTTTAAACAATCTGTTAAAAAACCATTACATTTTACTTTTGTAAAAGCCCCTTTATATAAAATTTTAATCCAATTTATAAAATTCTCTCCAAATCCAAATGTTTTGAGTACATCAAATAAATAAGTATGTTCTACTCTGTCAAAAGCCTTTTCAAAATCTACACTAATTAAATACCCATTCATCTTCTTTTCTTGTAAATATTCTATTGTGCTTTTAATACTCATTGTTACATCTGCAATATCTCTCCCTTTTATTGCATATGCTTGATTTGATTTAATTAATTTAGGCATTACTTCCTTTAATCTATTCGCTAAAACTTTTGCTAAAATCTTTAAATCTGTATTCAACATTGTTATTGGTCTATAATTTTGTAATTCAGTTTTTGCTCCTTTTCTTTTATATATTAACTTCATTAATCCCATCCCCATTCTTTCATTCATCTCATTACATTTAAAAATTTCTTTAAAAACTTCTTTAAGTATTCCTTTTAAAATATCTTTAAAAACAATATAAAATTCATTTCCTATTCCATCTATACCTGGACTTTTCTTTTTATTTAGTTGATTTATTGCAATTTCAATCTCTTCTTCTTCTATTTCTCTGTCACATTCTTTGTTGTCATCTTTTTCTAATTTTACTTTTATATAATTTAGAATCTTCCTTTCTTTTTCTTCATCAATACCTTTTGCTTTAAAAAGATCTTCATAAAAATGTTTGATTTCTTCTAGTATTTCTATGTTTCCTTTCGCAATTTTTCCATTTCTCCCTTTAATTTCCTTTAGTATTCCTGCTTTACCTCTTTGCTTCTCTAAATCAAAAAAGAATTTCGTGCATTTTTCCCCTTCTACTGTGTATTTAGATCTGCTCCTCAACATTGCCCCCTTATATTTGTCTTCTTCTAAATCTCTTAATTTTTGCTCTATTTCTTTGATTTTTTCAATATCTTTATTTTCCTTGTTTAATTCTTTTTCTAAGGATCTTTTAACTTCTTTTTCTGTATACTTTTTACATCTTTGTAGTACTGCGCAATATTTGATTGTGTATTTTCTTATTTGGTATTTTGTGTTTTCCCACCATATCCTTTTATCTTCATCATACATTCTATTTTCTTTTTCTTTCTCTATTATTTCTTTGACTTTTTGAACATAATCTTCATTTTTTAAAATGGTTGTGTTTAAAATCCAAGTTCCTGGTCCTTTTTGTATGTTATCTACATTGACTTTAAAATGCAAGAGCTTATGGTCACTAAAACTGTTCTCTTCATACTGTATGTTTTCTATAAAATTCTCAATATTCCTAGTACATAATATAAAATCTATTCTTGTTTGACATATAAAATCTCCAACTATTTGTCTCCTTGAAAACTCTCTTTTTTCTTTGTTATTTTCCCTCCATATATCTATTAAATTATTTTCTTTTATTAGCTCCTTTAGTTCTTTCCTTGCTGTGTCAGATTTAAAAACCATTCCATCTGCCATGTCTTGTTTATTAAAAACTGTATTAAAATCTCCTACCATTATTATTTTTTTATATCTCTCAATTACCTTATTTAAAATCTTAAAAAACTCTTTTTATCTTTCTCTTCCGTTGGTGCATGTATATTGGCTATAATCATTTCTTGTCCTTCATAGTTTACTTCTATCACTAAACACTTTCCATTATTGTCTTTATACACGATTCTTTTAATATTAAAAACATCTTTTTTATTAAAAATGCCACCCCTCTTCCAGATTTGCCATCACCATTGTTATATAGGATATCCCCCTCCCACTTTTTTTTAAATCTTCCATTACATAATCTTTCCAGTTTGTTTCTTGTAATACTATCATGTCCTTATTTTTACATTTTTCTCTTATTTTCTCAAATTTCCCTTTTTCCATCATACCTCTTGCATTAAAAGATACACATTTTAAAACCATTAAAAGAAATAAAAATAAAATTAAAAACCTAAAAATCATTATTACTCATCATCTCCCTCCATTTCCTTTAACACTTCATATCTGTTCATGTTTTTCATTCTTGTAGTCAATTTTCTCTTTGTACTTTCTAGATTAGGTTTAATCTTTAATGTCCTTCTTCAAATTGTTCTTCTCTCCTCTCTGTCCATTTTAATTTCTTCTTCTCTTCCAATTTCATTACTTTTTTCTTCATTTCTTTGTCCAGTCTTCACCTCATTGTCTCCACACATCTGAGAGTTGTCCATTGTTTCCATTTCTATGTTTTCATTATCCTCTTCTCTTTTTTCCTTTTCTTTGAAAAGTGTTTGCCTCTCCCTTTCTTCCAATATCAGTCTTTCATTTGCTTCATTTTGCATTTTTCCTCTCTCTTCTTCTTGTCTTTCTTCACAAAAAATGTCATCTTCATTATTCCTCTTATGCATTTTCTTATCCTCTTGAATTTCTTTTCTATTTTGTATCTCTTTCAGTAAGTCTTTTAGTTGTAAAACTCCTGCTTGTTCTTCTCCTTCATTTTGTTCTACATTGTTTACTTCATGCACTTGCCTGCTTAAATCCCTCTTCTGACAAACCGAACCTGCGGCAGTGCGTTCAGGCTAAAGTCTTTAACTCTCTGCCCCCATGTCCTAATGATACAGTAACACTGACAAGGCGCCGCATCACGCGGGCTTTAATGCAAGTGCACCGAAAGGGGATCAAAAGAATTGTTCTGGGATGGCGTTGGTTTTTAAGGTTTGCAGAGGCATTTTTTCGTCAAATCCTCGTACAACGTCAAATCATGACATTTGAAACATCCACGCCCTAGTATCGTGGATCATCCAGGGAGCAGAGAGCCGATTGAGAATGTGCGTAAAAGCAAATCTGAATGTTTCCGCCCAGTTTCTAACAGGAGACCCTCCGCTTGTAAAGCCATCGTGATAACCACAGGAGCCTCCGGTTAGGGTGAGAGCACTGTCTTGTGGTGCCATCGCAGAGAGACTGAAAGTCACTTTCCACAATGTTTTCATTCAATGTTCTACACTGGTGGAATCACCTTCCCATTCCCACTCGGATTAGGGATACACTGGTATCCTTCAAACGACAGCTAACACCCATCTCTTCAGAGCACACCCGAACCCAAGGGGAATATCCCTCTCCCTAAAGAAAACGAAACTCCTACTCCAGCACTAAATTCTTTGAGCACAAACAAATTACTTGGGATAAATAGCCCTTTTTCGTACGCATTGCCTCGTCTTGTTGAATACCTTCACTATTGTATGTCGCTTTGGACAAAAGTGTCCGCTAATTGTATGCTTCCGCCCAGTTTCGAACAGGAGACCTTTAGTGTGTAATGCAAACATGATAAACACTACACTACGAAAACCAATAGGCTAGTGCTGCTTCAAGTATTTATAGTCTTTTCTTTTATAGGGCTGTCTTGTACGGTCTGCACCGTGGAGGGCCAGCAAACGCACTGGCCACCTGCTCATGCACAACACAAAGCTAAAAGAAATCAGATTCTACGCAAGTTTGCGACACCGCGAGGGGAGGTAAACACTGAGTTGAATTCAAACTTCTAGCCTCACACCGCTCTGCAGAAAGAATGTTTTCAGTGAACGTCAGTACTCAACAGAAGCCTGATTTGACAATTGTCATAAAAGCCAGAGGTTGTTTCCGCCCAGTTTTGAACTGGGGACCTTTCGCGTGTAAGGCGAACGTGATAACCACTACACTACAGAAACCCCACAAGGGCTTTCGCCAGCGAAGTTAGGCCTGCAAGGATAAAACAAGGTGTACGCGTTTGTCAATCAAGAGGACAAAGCCAACTCAGCATGACAAGCTCCCTGCAGGTATTAGGGCCAATTTACAATCCGGGCCCGACACAGCTGTACAGGTCCTTGCGAAATGTCCCCTTTCGTCACATTTGAAGCACCTGAATTCTGGGCATTCCTTCATCACATTTTCTGAGCTCATGCATAGTCGACAGGTTTTTACCTGATTGGTGTGCATGACTCTAAAGTGCTGTGGCCCTTTTTGGTGCTGTATGGTAAGGAGACCATCTCTTCTGGAAATCTGTTTTTTACAAACCTTGTTCCATCTTCTATGTTTGTGCCTGGATACAATCTTCCCTTAATGGTAACACTTTATTTTGATGGTCCCCCTTTAGATAGTCTGTTGAAGTTGAAGTTGAAGTTTGAAGTTGAAGTTACTTTTCAAGTTCTTATCTGTTTACTCTCATCTGGGTAGTATCTTTAGATTGTCTTTTAAATGTTCTTAGGCAATCATTACAATTTTTACAACACGTAAACATTTATTAAACTTTTAGTAAGTTGTGTTACCAAAATAAGTTCTAGATGGTCAACAATCTATCAGTAGATATGCAACAAATCCTCAACATTTATTAAACTTTTAATAAGTTACATGCTACCAAATTAGGTGTATTAGTAGATATGCAACAAATCTTAAACAAGTTTTCAGAACATTTACCATCAAGATTTTTTTGTTGTCATTGTTTGCATGTAGTTGTTAATCAGTTTATCAATAGACTTTCAGTAAACATTCAGATGCCTATTAGCAACACAAAATAATTTAAAATGAACTTTAAACAAATATAAAGTTAGGGTTAGGTAAAAATTTCATACATGCATTTGCAAAAGTCTTCAACTAACTATTCGTTGCATTTAACCCAACTTTCAGTAGACAGTTAGTGTAGTTTAAGTAACATTTATCTGCTCATCTGTTGTCACACTAGACCCATCAATATAAAGTGAAAAATTAAGAAATGCTGGTGAATGACTGTAAGGAGCCAACATCACAGACAGCATGGTTACTATTCTGTAAATGTTCAGCAGATAGTCAACTTACAGGTAGTAGCAACACTGATGCAAATATTTGAAGATAGACACAACAGCAACTGCTTTTAATGTATTGCTGTCAAAAAACAAAATAAACAGCCCAGATAATTAAGCTGAGGAAAACATTCACTTTAGGACAACTAAAAACAATTGTTACATTTGAAGAGTTCAGATGCAAAACCTTTAATTGCCATATAACATTCATTCATTCATTTTTTTAAGTTTAGTCCCTTTATTAATCAGGGGTTACCAAAGTGGAATGAACTACCAACTTATTCAGCATATGTTTTTATGCAGCGGATGCCCTTCCAGCTGCAACATATTACTGGAAAACAACCATATACACTTATTCACACACTCATTCAAATTAGCCTACCCAATTCCCCTGCACCACATGTTTTTGGACTTGTCGGGGAAACCAGTGTAGTGAATTAGCAATAACATGTCATGAGGTAGTGTGATCGCTAGAGGGGGTCCTTAGCTAATAAGAAGCCTTCCACTGAGAGTTCGACAGAGCAGTGTGTTGTTGTCCTAGCCGGATGCACAGCATGTTTTTGTGTGCAGCATCTGTTAAATAAACAGCCTCAAATTACATCCATCCTGCCTCCAGATTCTACTGCTTCATAGAATATTACATAATTGGCGACGAGGATTTAAGGAGTGGCGTGTCAGAGGACATGATTGATTGCTGAGAAAGGCTGGAGTAAACAGATCGCTCGACATCACTGGCAGAGTATATCGGCGATTATCAAGACAAAATGACTTCACTGGTGGGGACGGTGAGTCCTTTTGATAATGCATCGCAGTTATGGGATGAATATAGCGAAATGCTCGAATATTTTTTCCAAGCCAATGGAATTGACAGTGCTGAGAAAAAGAAAGCGGTGCTGTTAAGTGGTGTTGGGGCATCGACATATAGTTTATTAAGAAGTTTGATCTGCCCTGAAAAGCCAGGAGACAAAACTTATGAGGAGCTGGTGACTTTGCTGAAGACTCATTACAACCCTAAGCCAAGTGAGATAGTGCAAAGATTTAAGTTTAACTCATGTACACAGAAACATGGTGAGACTGTTGCTGATTTTGTGGCAGAACTGAAAAAGTTAGCACAGCACTGTGAGTACGGGTCTACACTTCCACAAATGCTGCGAGACAGACTCGTCTGTGGAGTGAACGACGACCGAATGCAGAGAAGGCTGCTATCGGAAGTGGAGTTAACTTTTGAAAAGGCACTGACAATCTGCCAGGCAATGGAGTCTGCAAACAAGAATGTGAGAGATTTGCATGGATTGTTAATGGAGGACACAGCACAAACCATGAAGTCATTTAAAGGACCGGCAGAAGTGCATAGAGTGTACACATTTGAGAAGAAGGGTCGACAAAAAGACACGGTGTGTTACAGATGCAAAGGACAACATGCACCAGAGGAATGCAAGTTTTTGAATGAGCTCTGCCATAAATGTGGAAAGCGGGGACACATCAAGCGCGTATGCAGGGCAAAACAAGCTGCTGGGGGGCAAAACACTCCATTCAAAGGACTAAAAGGAGAGAAAAAAGAGAAAGGTAGGAGGACTTATCTCGTTAGAGAGGAGGAATGTAACGAGAGGGAGGACACCAGTGATATTAACACAATATACGGTGTATCCCAAGTCCAGCCAAAAGTGGGCCCTATAACACAGAAAGTGAGTGTAAATGGCATGGAAGTGAACTTTGAAGTCGACACGGGTTGTGGAGTGACAATTATCAGCAGAGGGCAATATTCTAAGTTGTGGAAAAAAGCAGACATGCCAGAATGGAGACCCTGCAGTTTGAAACTAAAGACCTATACAGGGGAAAGGACGGAAGTGCTGGGTCAAGCTACAGTAACGGTGGAAATCCAAAATGTAAAAAAAAGAAATGACAATGGTCGTGGTAGATGGAGAGGGGCCTAACTTGTTGGGGCGAAGCTGGCTGAAAGATTTTGGGCTGTTGCCACAGCTGGTAAATCAAGTAACAGCAGTGCCGACATGGAAGATAGCAGATGTGTTAGATAGACATGCAGAGGTGTTTAAAGAAGAGCTGGGGCAACTCAAAGGCACCACAGCTAAAATTCATGTCAACCCCGAGGCCCAACCACGATTCTTTGAGCCCAGACGTATTCCTTTTGCAGTCAAGCCCTTGGTGGAGGCTGAGCTCCAGAGACTGGTTGAGGAGAAAATTATTGAACCAGTGCAGTTTGCGGAGTGGGCAGCTCCTATCGTGCCGGTGAGGAAACCAGATGGCTCTATTCGAATTTGTGGAGATTATAAACTCACAGTAAATAGAGCATCCAGTGTGGAACAATATCCCATTCCAAAAGTGGAAGATTTGTTCACTCAGTTAGCTGGAGGTCAGAAATTTTCCAAACTGGACATGAGCCATGCGTATCAGCAAATTATGCTGGATGAAAGTGCAAAGAAATATGTCACTGTTAACACACACAAGGGACTGTACACATACTGTAGACTACCTTTTGGGGTGGCATCAAGTCCAGCCATTTTCCAACGCACCATGGAGGGAATTCTCCAAAACTTGAAGCACGTTGTGGTGTATTTGGATGACATATTAGTCACAGTAGCTAATGATGAAGAGCATCTGAGGAATCTGGAGGAGGTTCTGAGGAGACTAAAATCTAGTGGATTGAGACTAAAAAGGAGCAAATGTGAGTTCCTGGGAGAGGAAGTGATATTCCTGGGCCACCGCATCAGTGCTGCAGGTGTGCAGCCAATCGCAGAAAAGGTGCAAGCGATACAGGAAGCCCCCATTCCACAGACAGTGAGTGAACTGAAGGCTTATCTAGGCTTGTTAAACTATTATCATAAGTTTCTGCCCAGTCTGTCCACAGTGTTGGCACCCTTGCACAGGTTGTTGAAGAAGGAAACAAAGTGGACATGGGGCTCTGAGCAGGAAGAATCTTTTGTGAAGTCAAAAGAGCTTCTCCAGTCATCTGCTTTACTAGTGCACTACGATCCTACCAAACCTCTTATCTTGGCGTGTGATGCTTCGCCATATAGGGTAGGGGCTGTTTTGTCTCACAGGATGGAAGACGGGACTGACAGATCAATAGGATTTGTATCACAGACATTAAATGCAGCAGAAAAGAATTACTCGCAATTGGATAAGGAGGGTTTGGCCGTCCTGTTCGGGGTAAAGAAATTCCCCACATATGTGTATGGCAGACCCTTTACCATTGTGACTGATCACAAGCCCCTGATAGCACTGTTTAATGAGCTCAGAGAAGTGCCACAGATGGAATTTCAGGAATTCATGAGTCGTAATGGCATCAAGCACATAGCCACAGCACCATACCATGCAGCTTCTAATGGTTTGGCAGAACGAGCTGTGCAAACGTTCAAGAGTCTGATGAAAAAGAGCACAGGAGATTCCATTGAGGCCAGGCTAGCCAGAGTGTTGTTCAGTTATCGAATTACACCACAGTCGACTACGGGGAAATCAACTGCAGAGCTGTTTTGTGGACGTAAACTGAGGTCTACCCTGGATCTTGTTCATCCTGACTTTAAAAGCCAAGTGCAAAACAAGCAATTGAAGCAGAAGTGGTATCATGATCTGCATGCAAAAGAGAGACATGTGAGTGTTGGTGAAAATGTGTATACCAAGAACTTCAGTTTAGGACCTACCTGGATTCCAGGAACAGTGCAGAAAAGGACGGGACCCTTGTCGTATACCATCGCACTTGGTAGGTAGTGCGTCGGCACATTGATCAGGTGAGGACCAGACAGGTGGTATCTCCGGCTGAAACAGCTGTGGGGTTGGATACTTCCTTGCAAGAGTTGGAGGAGTGGCCATTGCCTGAATCAGTAGACCCTGTACCATCAGGGAACAGTGTTGGACAGCAGGCAAGTGGAATGACACCCAGGGTCACTGTGTCAGGGACTGTGAAGGCAGAGGAGCAGCCGGAACTCAGAAGGTCTGCGAGGACAAAGAAGTTGCCCAGTTACTTAAAAGACTATGCTTAGAGTAGGGGTGAGTTCCCCAGCCACAGGGCAAGAATGCGTCCTGGAACTCACTGGGATGGAGGCAGTCTACCAGAAGTCCCTAGCTTAGACTGTGTAAAAATAAAAAAAAAATCATAATGTTGTATCAGGGGGAAGGGGATGTAGTGAACTAGCAATAACATGTCATGAGGTAGTGTGACCGCTAGAGGGGGTCCTTAGCTAATAAGAAGCCTTCCACTGAGAGTTCGACAGAGCAGTGTGTTGTTGTCCTAGCCGGATCCACCTCATGTTCTTGTGTGCAGCATCTGTCAAATAAACAGCCTCAAATTACATCCATCTGCCTCCATATTCTACTGCCTCATAGAATATTACAGTCTGATGTAAAATTATGCCAAACTAGCTGATACAACATTTTTATTAAGGCTTTCACATTTTTTAAACAAGATAAACTATTTGGTACCATTTTTTTGTTATACCACATTAACATCCATGTAATATTTCGCTAAAAATTAACTTAAAATGGATTAAAACCTAAAAAAAAAAATTACTTGGTCCTCAAAGTAGAGAATGCATGCAAGTAATTTGATTTTATTTTTGAAACTGTAACACAAAAAAATGAGAGTCACGTCATTGACCTATATATATATATATATATATATATATATATATATATATATATATATATATATATATATATATATATTGAAACAGTTATGAATACAATTGTATTATTAGAGCTAATATTTATTGTATATGTAAGAATGGCTATATCTCTCCATAATATTAAACCCTGAAAACTGTTATGGAACTCCACACGAGACAAGACCATGAGAATGGTCAGGCACTAAAACAATAAACTTTCTAATGTGAGAAGAAGATCAGCGAGAAAACCAGTTGTTCAGGTTGTCTCGATCGTGCATCCTGAGCCCCCCTCTTTGCCCTGGACTTTCTCCACCAGAGCAGCTCACTCACATACCACACAGAATGTTTAGGTTTTTAATATGGTGTATGTTGTGGCTTTATATTCATGTTTGGTGTGATTTTAAATGTCTCTGTGTGATTGATAAAGTGGTCTTAATTTCACTGTAATATTTTACAATCTCTCTTATTTCAGTTAATTTGGTTTTTGACTTTGAAAAAATCTTTGCCAGATGCTCCACTCAAGGGGAAATGGTCTTCGCATCAATTTATGACCAGGCAAGAGTCTTGGTAAAGCTTTTATTGTCTTGAATTTTTGATGGTATTGAGTATTTAGGCAAAGGGTGCAGAAGTGTCCGTGTGATCCTGTAGACAGGATACCCCATTGCAGGTTGTGAGTCTCTGAGCTCTGCATCAGGACTTATATGCTGCAAAGTATTTCTACATGGTCAGGTATTCTCTTAACTCTTAAACGTATCTCTGAATAATTGATTCTGAACATTCTTGATTGGCTTATGTTGCACTTAAATAAAAATATGCTGTATAACATTTATTATTAAGCACTTAAAATTACCACACACATCACCCGCATTCCATGTGAAGGGCACATAGTTTACCCCTTTTTTTATGATTTAATATGAATATTATGGTTCTTCTGAGTGTGCCAGTTTAGGTTCAGTTCAAAAAACAGTTCAGAAAACATATTATAATGTGTTAAAAGTGTCATTTTGGGGGCGTTTACACAGTTTGCTGTTTTAGGGGCATGTTGCTTCACAGTTTTGGCTTCCATCCCAACGTAACAAGCGGGCGGAGTCAAGAGCTCCCACACTCTGTGTTTGCAACAGACAGGCAAACACAATGGCGCCGAGCCGCTGACCTGAAGCTCCACCGCATGCACCCCGACAGAAACCCGTGGCGCTAACCTGAAGCTCTGCCACGTGCCCCCCGACAGAAACCCATGCCACGCCGAGCCGCTGACCTGAAGCTCCGGCGCGTGCACTTCAACAGAAACCCGCGCTGAGCCACTGACCCGAAGATCAGCCGCGTGCACCCCGACAGAAACCCACGCCGGGCTGCTGACCTGAAGCTCCGCCACGTGCACCCTAATAGAAACCCACGCAGAGCCGCTGACCACGCAAAAGGTACAAGCAATAATTCCGATTACAGCGATAATGTGGAGAATATTCATCTTGTGTTGAGCCCAATGAGCTTTTCATCAAAAAGTAGAGCAAGGGTGTTCCTTTAGTGATATCGCTTTGACTCACATGCTGAAAATGGTGGACGTGTAACAACAAACTGAGGTATGATCGTGACGTGCGGCTGTCAATCAATATTGGTGGGTTGGGGGACTGCACTCTTACGTAAAGTTGCGGTCTGTCTGAAAACCGCTCTAATTGGTCCTCCATTTTTTTTGTTGTAAAATTGAAAAAAAGGACTGTGTGTGTTTATATCACCCCAATATGAGGGTCTATACACTTTACTTACACACGTCTGTCTAAAAAAGTAGATTTTTCAACTGCCCTTTAAAGCAGCGTTTATGTGTCTAGTAATTAATTAATCAGCTGTTCAGCAGTTCCTGTTTCTACCGGCAGGTGGGAGTGGCTCTGTTGTCACATGGTTTAAAAAAATTCTGCCACTGCACTTCATTCATTCATTATTTTGAAGAGCTAAAGCTGATGAGGTAATAATACAACTGTTTTGCGAAACTGAATAGTACTAACTACTGATGAAGCCTAATATTTGTTTTCACAGTATAAAATGCGAGTAGTTTTGGTGAATTAAAATAACTGCAATCAATAAAATGTGCATCATATCAATGTAAATACATGCAAATTAGTCAAAAAAACGTAAATTGTACTAGCTTTCTAGATATGATATAGATATCTAGACATATTTGTCTTCATATGATATAGCCAGTCACATGTTTCTGTAATAGTTAAATCACATGCATCCAGCATATTATTGTATAGCTACATTCTACTGTAACATGCTATGTCAGTTAGCAACGGATTATAAATCGACTTTCTTATGATAATACCCAAGATGGCTGGAAGAACACATACAGTTGAAGTCAGAATTATTAGCCACTCTGTTTTTTTCCCCCATTTTTTGTTTAACGCAGAGCTTTTTTTCAACACATTCATCTTTATCTTCATTTATTTTATCTTTGCCATGATGAAAGTAAATTATATTTGTCTAGACATTTTTTATGACACTTCTATACAGCTTAAAGTGACATTTAAAGGCTTTAAATGCAGAGTAGGGTAATTAGGCAAGTCATTGTATAACGATGGTTTGATTTGTGGACTATCGGTTAGAATATATAGCTTAAAGGGGCTAATCATTTTGACCCTAAAATGTTTTTTTTAAATGTACAACAACTTTTATTCTAGCCGAAATAAAACAAATAAGACTTTCTCAAGAAGAAAAAATATTATCAGACATACTGTGAAAATTCCCCTGCTCTGTTAAACATCATATGGAAAATATATTAAAAAAAAATTAAAATTCAAAGGGGGGCTAATAATTTTGACTTCATCTGTATGAAACATTTATTGTCACAGTCGTGTAAATGATCAATTAAAACCTTTTCATGTTTATTCAGATCTTATTTTCATTCAGCTACAGCAATTGCTGGATGCCTTCATCCATATTAGGGATTTACTATATGGAATTTCTGCTCAATGAATGAATGAAACAGGCATTATGTATTTAAAGTGCTACAATGCCCACAACAACCTATTTTGAGGAAAACTAAAAAAAATCTCACTCTTGAAAAATTTGAAGTAAGCATTTTTCTAGCATATAGATCCTTATTTATATTTTTTGTACTAGCTTTGATACAATTGTTATTATATCAAAATAATAGCCTAATGAATATCAATATTTTCAAGGTTTTGAATTTAGAAATTCCAGTATCTTGACAACACTACACCTTAATTACTCTATCCAAATTGACATGTGTAGCTTTGTATCACATTGGATAACAGCTCACACTATAAAATAAATCATATTTTCAGATTTGAAGACACGCAGAAAATTACATTTTAAAAAAAGAAACAGAAACTGCACAGCAGGAAATGAGATGCTTAAGAGGTCTGATATGGCTCATAACAGACTAGTAAATGAGAAATGGGTTCATTTATCAGTGTTTTTTTTTCCTTTTTGGTGTTGCAAGTCACAAAGCTTCACAATTTATTGTTAAAAAACTCAAAAACCCTTTATTTCTTATTAAACCATTTAGAATCCTATTATTAACATTAGAGTAGATCACCTTATAAAAGTGGGGGTATATTAGTGGGGGGTACTTCTTTGAGGCTAAGCCCCTTATCCCTTTCGACCCTAGCAACGCCCCTGGTTCACACAATAATACACAAAGAGAGTCTTTAACTTCACGCATACAGTAGTTTGTGAATGAACAGACTTACATGTTGCCTACTAGTTGCAGACGTGATCATGAGGCTGTTTTTGTGCTGAGTTTGAAGTAATCAATCACAGAACAGGAGAAAGTGCATTACTGCATTCATTTTAACATAGCATATTCAAATCCAAACATTTAAGTATATTTCGAGTTCATTTTAAGTTCTTGTAGCCCACCTGTTGGATCGCTGAGGCCCACTAGCAGGCATCCCAAGTTGGAAAAAGTCATTTCCGGGGGATACAGAGTTGATTTGCGGGAGATTGCAGATTAGTGGGTGCTTAAATGCATCTGTGAAGGGGGCGTGTGCGCGCGAGACGTACTTGATGAGCGGTGGGGGTGAGTTGCGCGCGACGTACCTAAAAACGGTGGGGGTGAGTTGCGCGAGACGTACCTGAAGAGCAAGTAGTGGAGAGAGGGGTGTGCAACATATTTAAAGACCGGGCAGGAGACGCGCGACTTCCGGGAGATTATCATTCATTTGCAGGCATCCGGGAGTGTCTATGCATTTCAGGGATACTCCCGCAACTTCCGGGAGACTTGAAATGTCTGCACTAGTGGGCCGCTGCTCACCGGGTTGAGAATCCCTGCTTTATCAGATGAAATTAACCATTTGCAGTTGGCCATCCAGTGGACACAATTGGAACAGCAGCTTCATTTATTGAAAAATTGCAACTCGTCGTTATACTTTACAGAATCATCTCGTGGGCAGGATTAAACCTGTTTGCAGGCCTGATCCCGTACGTTTGACACCCCTGATATACACCCCCATGTGTTGATTAAGGTTTGATCAGCTGTTAAAACTCCTCCCACATTGAGTGCAAATGAATGGTTTCTCTCCTGTGTGGACCCTCATGTGTCGATTAAGGGATGATGATTGGTTGAAACTCCTCCCACACTGAGTGCTTGTGAATGGTCTCTCTCCAGTGTGGATCATCATGCGATTATTAAAGTTTGATAATTTGTTGAAACTCTTCTTACACTGAGTGCATGTACATGGTAGAGATTTAGAGTTTTTTAAAGCGTCCGTTAGGTCCAGAATTACAATAGATTTGAAGAATTACAAGGCCATAAATGATGCTGAAACCTTTGAACAACAGTGGGGTTACAAGGACGCTGTCTGGACTGTGGAGGAAGGAAAGCTGCTTTTAAATTTGCTGAGAAGTTACAATTTGTGATATGAAAAATCTATGTAGTTTTGTAAAAATTAAAATCTCTCACACACACAAACACACATGCTCTCTCTCTCTCACACACACAAACACATACACTATCTGTCTCACACACGCAGACACACTCTGTCTCTCTCTCTCACACACACACACAAAACAGTGAACACATGCGCAGACAACACATGTGCTCTTTCACACACACTGCTGCTGACAGCTCCTGTAGAGGATTCTGGGTAAATCTCGCATCAGTCTTCAGCTCAGTTTCACTGATGATCCAGAATAAACAGTAAACCCAGGGCAGAGCGGCTCAGTGAATGTGGTCTGGACTGAGTGGATGAGGCTCATTGTGTCTCTATAGATGTTGTAGAAGATCAGAGTTCCTGCACTGTGATCCACAAACACTCCTATTCTCCTGCTGAGCGGCTCCACTCGGACATCAGTGTCTTCGTTATTGTGTCTGAATGAGAAACTGGAGGAAGAGCAGCGCAAACTCCAGGACTGATCATTACATCCAAACACACACTCAACACTATCTCCCTTCCTCCTGATGCTCTTATATAACACTGATATTTCCACAACATCTCCACTCCAGTCAATCTCCCAGTAACAGCGTCCACACACACTCTCTCTGCACAACACCTGAGGATGAACATCAAATCTGTCTGGATGATCAGGATACGGCTGTTTCTCCTTCACACGCTTCACCTTTTTGTTCTCCTCAGACAGAATGAGAAGAGTGTTTGCTGTGTTTGGATCCAGTGTGAGAAAACAGGTATCTGAACACAAGAACACACACATTTATAACCACAGCTGTGTGTGTGTGTGTGTATATGTATGTGTTGGTGTAGTCCTACATTTGTGTGGTCCTGCTGTAATCCTCATCTCTTCTCCATGATTCAGACTGTAAACACAAAGAGACTGACATTTAGTCAGTAAACAAACATCAGCTTATATCACACACACACACACACACACACACACACACACACACACACACACAGACAGAGATGTCTTTGTCAGTGAGGTGAGATGGTCTTGTTGTGTCTTGACATGTTCGGTGTGATCATATTCTCCTTCATCCTGGATCAGTTGTGTTCAGAGCTGCGACATGTTGATGAGGAAACAACGCTTGAACCCGCACACCCCTCTGCAAATGTGCAGCTGCACACTCCTGTGTGCTTTTGACAAGGCCTGTTGCCTATATCTGCTTTATATAGCGTATAGTTAGAGCTATAGTAGCCTTCTTACCTGCTGTAAATCACTCTGGCCTCCAACCATTTACTGGAATTTTCTAGAAATATGTTATTTAGTAACACTTTATAATAACTGCACACTATCAACTATTCATTAAGCATTAGCACATAGTTATTTCATTATTTATTAAACATTAGCATATAGTTATTTCATTATTCATTAAGCATCAACTCTACATTAATAGATGACACAGACACAGAGTTGTGCTCCTTTTCTGTTCAGCCATAGTTTATTGTGTTTTCTCTCCCACACTTTGCTTATGTTGGTTGTTCAGTTAATAAAACCCTTAGACTTATCCATTTGTGTTCTCCCTTATTTGATGTTTTGACTGTGCTCGTAACAATGATAAACCACTGTGAGTTTCACTCAACTGGTGCAGATTTGCCCTCGGAGTCAGATTTTGATACAACAACTTGTGCATTGAGCACAGATGACTTTATCACAAACACAGTGTATAATATAAAGACAGACTGTGGAGGTGAGTTGAGAACCCCTATGCTGGATTCAGTGACTGGCGCATCTCTCTTCCGTTCTGCTGTGAAGGCTGTCAGATCAGATATATATGTGTGTGTGTGTGTGCGGTGATAACGTGAGGTGCACTCGTTATAATCAATATAAATATTCCGATCAAACTAAATACAATCTTACATCAGCAACACATGGCAAGCAACAAGTTGATAATAACAAATAATCAAATTATAAACAACCCAACTAGTTGTTTAGCACGTATGCATCTCTGCTGTTATGTTTACACATGTAATATTTTTCCTGAGGCGATTTAAAGCAAAATACACAATTGCACTCAATAAAACATATCTAAAATGATAAGGAATATGGCTACTTACTGAGTTTAGTAACGCACACCAATACCACATGAAGAAAGGACGGACTTTGAAGGAATAAACAGTGTGAGGAAAGCTCTATTATAGTGCACTGGTCAATTCTGAACAAGTTCCACCCACGCATCAAGCCATGCGTGCACATAAACAAGACTAGAATACGCAGCCAATGAGAGAACTCATTAACCACATGTTCATATGACAAGACAAGCACAATACTGAAGCACTTAACAAAAGCATGCGACCACAATGTAAACAAAGAGACACATGCTTACACTACACCAACATAAACAGATGCAAACCATGAGTACAAGATAGATGAAAACACCTCACCGTGCACTCACACATATGCAACGAGCATGTTTCATTTCAGCAAGAACCAGCCTAAGACACAGAATGAAACACAAATGTGCTTAATTGTTACAAATATAATTATAAATAACAATATTTTTATAAGTTTTGGTACAATACTGCAGCTTTACATAGAGGATCAACAAAAATTAAAGAAGGAAATAATAATAAAAAAAATATTATATATATATATATATATATATATATATATATATATATATATAAGAATTAGAGTTTTGTGCACAAAACCTTGAGAGCTCCAGCACGACATTCAGACACACATGCATCAAGAATCAGGGTATGAACCTCAACCATGGTGGCATAAAGAAAAAATGCTGCATAATTCATTCATGCCGCAATGCATGCTGGGTGCCAGCATAGTACAAAGCTCTCAGCATGCATTGCAGCATGAATCCATTTTACAGCTTAAAGTTTTTTTTACAATTTCTTTCTCTGCCTTTAGTTTTGTCTTGTTCTTGGGTATAATATTTCAACAGAGATATTTTCTCTGGTATTTTTAATACAACAGAGTGTATATTTTCAATAAAAAGAGTGTTTTGAATTGTTCTGGGTTGTTTTTATTTGACTTTTATTTTTTGTTTGTCACGATTATTGAGATTCAAAGACTAAGAGTGCTTTCACACCTGTGAATCGATTCAGTTGTTCCAAAACAGAGATTACAATTGTTACATTGTTGCTCTTTGGTCTTGGAGCGGTTCGCTTTCACACTGCAAAGTTTCTAATCGGAACAAAAGAACTAAAACATGTCACATGCGAGTAAACTCTCCTCACATTGGTCAGAGTGTCAGGGTTTATTTTGCAGCGTCCCGCTCAGCTGTCAGGAGAGGTGGTGGTTTGGTGGTGATTGACAGGGTGCGCGCGCGTGACGTGTCTGAGAGACACGGTGGGGAGGGGTGAGAAGGGTGCGCGACGATGCCTATTTGAGGACTGGGAGAGAGACGCGAGATTACCGGGAGATCATCACTCGTTTGCGGGCATCCGGAGACTCGCGAAACTTCCCGCCCTACTCATAATTCTCTCTTCATATAGCCGTAAGCCTATTACATATCCATAAAACACTGTGATATAACTGCGCTCGGATCGTTTGCTTTCTCACTGCAATCAAACCGCTCCAGGGTTCGTTTCAATCGAGCCGAGACCACCTCATTCAAGTGATCTCGGAGCGATTACTTTGGCGCGGAACAGAGCGCGATTGCCCTGTTCACATATGCCAATCGAACCGCTCTAACTGGGCAAACGAGATACGTTCCGAAACAAAAGTGTAGGTGTGAAAGCACCCTAATTGTTAATGTCTGTGTGTTTTTGAGTTCTTCCATAGTTCAAACATTCTCATTGTAAATGGTGTTTATAGGCCTGTTAAACAATGATTGCTAAAGCTCCAGTGGTTTCATTAGTTGCGTTTGTGCTATCATGCCTAAAGTAAGCGAGCCAGGGTGAGCCAAGGTCAGTTGTGTTTCCACTGTAACTTCCGGGTCCTAATCGGGCCTTTTTCGGCCCGTCGAATGCCTTGGGCCAAGGAGGGCTAGCTGCGGCTTCGGGGCGGAGTGAAAAGAGAGGCAGAAACTTTCCTGATCGCACACGAGTTCATGCACCAAACAAATAAATAAATAAATAAGGGAAAGAAAACTGTCACGTTTGGCGTGATCAAAACAAGAAACAAAAAACAGAAAGGTGCGGATCCAAGTGCGGTTTATTTACAGTGTGCATCAACAGTTAAACAAGGTGCTCAAAGTACAAATAAATAACAAAACAAGAAACAAAAAACAAAGACAAGGCTCAAGAATCAAAACTCGAATATCAGACTTACTGGGAAAACTGCGGCAGGAAAGACAAGAAGGACAAACGACGCGATGACAAACAAAGGTGTAATGGTAGAATATATAGTCCAGATAATCAACAGTAACACAGAACAGATGAGATGACGGGTCAGTGTAAGTGTTCCGGTGTATGCGCGTGGGATGTATGAGAATGTAGTTCTTTACTGGAGCGCTGCAGTGCCTACAAGTCCTAGTGCACTACAGCGCCCTCAGGTGGTCACTGACGGATGTGACATTACCCCCTCTCTAAAAAGCGGCTTCCAGACGCTCCCAGAAAGGGGGGGTGGCAGAGCAGAGCAAGAACAAAGGGAGGGATGGGAGGGCCAGATCAGGGCAAGTCTGTGCTTCAGGCGCCCCGGCAAGAAGCCATGGTGCGGCCGGGGAATCCGTCCCATACAGTGGGAAGGACCACCAGGGAGGGGCGGGAGGGATGATCCATGGATGATCCTGCAGGAAACACAAGGCAGGAGTTCTTAGGAGAGCCGGGTGGAGAGGCAACTGGACAGGAGCCGGCGGGACTGGAGGCAGCTGGACTGGAGCCGGCGGGACTGGAGGCAGCTGGGCTGGAGCCGGCGGGACTGGAGGCAGCTGGGCTGGAGCCGGCGAGACTGGAGGCAGCTGGGCTGGAGCCGGCGAGACTAGAGGCAGCTGGACTGGAGCCGGCGAGACTGGAGGCAGCTGGACTGGAGCCGGCGAGACTGGAGGCAGCTGGACTGGAGCCGGCGAGACTGGAGGCAGCTGGACTGGAGCCGGCGAGACTGGAGGCAGCTGGACTGGAGCCGGCGAGACTGGAGGAAGCTGGACTGGAGCCGGCGGAATTGGAGGCAGCTGGACTGGAGCCGGCGGAACTGGAGGCAGCTGGACTGGAGCCGGGGGGACAGGAGGCAGCTGGACTGGAACCGGCAGGGCATGGAGCCGGACTGGGGCCGGCAGGGCAAGACGTCTGGGGGGTGCCGGCAGGGCAAGACGTCTGGATGGCGTTGGTAATGCCAGGAGCCGGGCTGGGGCCGGCAGGGCGAGGAGCCGGGCTGGGGCCGGCAGGGCGAGGAGCCGGGCTTGGGCAGGCAGGGCGAGGACCCTGGGTGGTGCCGGTAAAGCCAGGAGCCGGACTAGAACTGGCATTGTACTGCGCTCTGGGGCTGGAGCCGACACTGGCGGGCGCTCTGGGGCTGGAGCCGACACTGGCGGGCGCTCTGGGGCTGGAGCCGACACTGGCGGGCGCTCTGGGGCTGGAGCCGACACTTGCGGGCGCTCTGGGGCTGGAGCCGACACTGGCGGGCGCTCTGGGACTGGAGCCGACACTGGCGGGCGCTCTGGGGCTGGAGCCGACACTGGCGGGCGCTCTGGGGCGTGAGCAGTCCTGTTCCTACGCCTCCTCCGTCTGGTGGTTTGAGAAGGGAGAGCATAGTTAACAGGAGAAGGAGCTTGCTCTAGAGCTGGAGCCGACACTGGCGGGCATTGTGGGACTGGAGCAGACACTGGGGTTCCACACAGTTCTAGCAGGCTCTCCAGAGGCTCAGAAAAAGGTGATCTTCGGACAGCCCGACGCGGATAAGGGCGCAACTCCAGTCCAGCCTCTCTCCTCTTTCCCTTTGTTAAATCGGCTGGCCCTGAAAATATCCCTCTCGGTTGCCCTCCGCTCAGGCCTCCCTCCTGAGGGTTCTCCTCCCTCAGGGCAACAGAGAGGGGGGAGCCAGCGATAAAGGTTCCAGTCATCCTCGTACGGTGGCATGAGGGAACGAACTGGATCAAAAAGTCCTCCCCGAAAAAACATCATTAATAACAAGTCACTATGAGAGCTCTTCGGGGCTAGCTCCAAAAAGTCCTTGATATATCGCTCAATAGAGCGATTACCTTGTTTTAGGCGCATTATACTGTTATCCACTGGATCCATAAGTGATCGTGTCGTTCTGTCACGTTTGGCGTGATCAAAACAAGAAACAAAAAACAGAAAGGTGCGGATCCAAGTGCGGTTTATTTACAGTGCGCATCAACAGTTAAACAAGGTGCTCAAAGTACAAAATAAATAACAAAACAAGAAACAAAAAACAGAGACAAGGCTCAAGAATCAAAACTCGAATATCAGACTTACTGGGAAAACTGCGGCAGGAAAGACAAGAAGGACAAACGACGCGATGACAAACAAAGGTGTAATGGTAGAATATATAGTCCAGATAATCAACAGTAACACAGAACAGATGAGATGACGGGTCAGTGTAAGTGTTCCGGTGTATGCGCGTGGGATGTATGAGAATGTAGTTCTTTATTGGAGCGCTGCAGTGCCTACAAGTCCTAGTGCACTACAGCGCCCTCAGGTGGTCACTGACGGATGTGACAGAAAACATCTAGCCTTATAGGCTGAGGTATTTTTGCTTATAATTGCCCTTATGTTTCCCTTTTAAATGTAAGGCTGCTGCATAAAATAATAAAGTAGTTTTAATTTATAGTGACGTTCTTTGCTGCATCCTCCTTGAACAACGCATTGTATGCGTTTCAATAACGCATAATAATCAATACACCATATTAAAAACACAGCAGATGATAAAGATTTTCGAGAGTTTTTGTCAAGTTTAAAAGGTGTGTTTGTGCGCGTTTAGATGCCTGTATGTGTGTGTGAGACCGAGCAAGAGCGCTCCCTTCATAGCTCTGTTGATGCCGCGAGCGGCTTTTTTCTTTTTAATTTATTTTGGAGATATTACACAATATGAATACAACAGAAAGACATAAAACTTTACAAATTATGTGTCCATTTTCGTAGACTTTAAAACAATATAGTGTCATATCTTGATAAAATAGCCTAAGCTATAAATTTATAGAATTACAAAAATCGGATATAATAAAATCGCATTAAATAAATAAACCAATATAAAATAAACAAAAGCTAACTATAACAAGGTGGGTAGTCTATATACAATACATAAATCAAACTGTTTTAAAGTCATATATATATATATATATATATATATATATATATATATATATATATATATATATAATTTTAGAAAGACCTATCTAATAAAAAAAGTTTAGATGTTTTCTAAAAACAATAAACACGAAAGAAGGTTTGAAATATTATTTCTAAAATATTTGGATGCGATGATATTAATCAAATCCTGCAAACAGAGCATTTTTTGGGTGAGTGAAAGCAGAATCTAGCCTACCTTTTTTTTCTGTCACCAAGTCCTGCGCAGCGCTCGCGTCTTTAAACGCATTGGCGGAAAGTCCAAACACAAAAATTGTTCTATATCCTCAAACAAGTGTTTATGTGTTTAAGTGTTTTTATATGACGTGGTCAAATTTATAAGTTTAACAAATATGGCTTTTTATTAAATTTATCTTTTATTAGGTTACTCGCGCTTGTGCTGAAACACTTAACATGACGTCTATCAAAACAATGATGTTATAATATACATTTCATACCGAGCTATAACGGAGAATTTCTGTGGCTTTATATTATGGATGGGTGTGCTCACTGTGTTGGGTCCCTCCGTTAGTGGCGAGAGCACTCGATGCACAATGCGAACAGTCGGTCGGTGAGTAAACAAATGTAATGAATGGTAATACACAGGCCTGTGCGTATAGATATATAATGTGCTGCTGTACAGTAATGTGTCATTTGTTTGTTTCGGTTGTCTTCAATTTAATGGTTTCGTTTCGTGATGACTCCATGGTGTGCTTTATCTACCTAATTCCTGCTGAAGTGGGCGGATTGTGTGACGTTTGATTCAGGGGGCTTTCTAGGGGCGGTGTTTGTGTGACGCGCTGCGAGCTACTAACCCGACAGTGGAAACGCGACATGATTTCGGCCTCATTTCTCAACCTCCCGGGTGATTGGCCCTGGCCCGGCCCGATAAAAGCCCTGGCTCGCACTGGCCCGATAGTGGAAATGCGGCTATTTATGTGTTATTCTTTTGTCACACACAACTAACATGATATTGAATAAGAACATAAGCAGGTGAGGGTGGTGTAACAAATATGGCCGACCAGACACATAACTTTTTTGTTTTTATCCCACAACCGAGCCAACTTTGCCCAGAGAAAACTCGAAACACGATTCCAAGGTATTTATGACCCAAAAGGAATGTGCCATGCAGCATTGAATGCAGCATTAAACGGTTCAAGACTCCTCGAGCTGCTTGCTTAAGACGGATGTTTTCATATAAACTTTACTCTCTTTGTGTAATCATGTGTTTTGCAAAGTTTCCCTTTCTCCTGTATTAATATGTTTGGTTTTAATACCTCTGCATATAATGTTTAACTGTACCGAAGCTAAACAAGTTCTTATACTGTTCGTGTTTAGACTTTTCGAAAAGCTCACTCGTTGTACTAACTGATCGTTGATGTTTTATTTTAATATAAGTGCAACATATTGAAATTTTTAGAGACTTTAACATTTCTGTCCCGATTTGCATAAAATTTGCCTATGCAAATTCTGCTGCCTCGGACAAACTTATTATTCCAGGAAGTTAGCTTCTAATTAGTCAACTTTCCATGGAGGGTGGATCCGAACCCGCCCTATAAAGCTTAGGACCAATCTAAACTTTGCCTCTCTCTCTCCTGGCTCCAAGACCAAGCTCTCTCTCTCTCCCGGCTCCAGAGCAACCACCTCTCTGCTCTAAAGCCCTCTGTTTTGAAACTTTTCTTCAAACTCTCTGCAACTTCTTCAGAAACCTAAGAACGAGACCTAAGCATTGAAACCTCTAAGAAAGCAGGCGGAAACCCAGACAGAAAAGGATTAATCGCACAGCTCGGACATTTTACCGCCCAGAATCCTTTTGGTGCTTCAGCTTGGAACACCGACTCCCCCACTACAACCCTCGTGAGAACAGACCGCAAGTATCGACTCTCTTCCAACATCTAAACTGGTGTGAACTAAATTCAACCCTAAAAAGACAATAGAAGGGTTATATTGAATTTGATTACGTTTGGTTTGCTTGGTTTGTTCTTACAAACTCAGAGTCACTCTCAACGTCTTCACGTTCATTACTCTTCCCTATGCTTGTATTAATGTGTGTTTGTGTTAGGTGTTAGTTTCTGTTAGAGTAGTCAATAAAGTTTAATTTTGTATAAAGAAAGGTGCCTGTGTATATTAATGAATCTAATGTCTTAAACTTTGATCTTGTTACCCTGCTCAAACTTTATGGGTGTCTATTTTGATAGCATCGCTGGATGATTTGTTTGTTCGGATCTAAAGAGTCGATTCATTTGAAGCCCCGTTCAAATGAATCTTCCTCCCGTTAAGCTAGTCCGCTAGATATATAATGGTCCAGAAGGTACGCGAGCACTGAAATCTAAATCATAACTCACAACATTATAACAGCGGGAAAGGCGCTGGAAGAATAACCTTAAGCTAATTTACTACAGTAATAATGGTGTAGATATGCGAGCACTTTAATCTACTGTTACAAACCCCTGATTTTATTTAGATTTCCCAATTACATTTACATTTTTATTTACAATTCCCAAAAGTGAACAACAATAAATTAATCAAAAAAAGAAAAGAAAAAGTAAGTAAGGCAAAGATATATACTATTTACAATATATACAACACTGAGACAAATAAAGACGGGAAAAAACAAGAGAGCTGGCAGAAGGGACGCAGGAGGCGCTAAAGAAATGAAAAGAACAAAACCCAAACTAAATCGAACTCCCCAGAAGCATCTAGCTAACTATGTGAAAACAGTATAATTAACACACGAAGATCTTCCGAGTCCTAACTATCTACTCTATCTAGCTATTCAAAAAGTACAAGGGGTGGCGCTCGCCCATAACCTAATCTACTAAACAGCAGAATAGTCCTAAGTGTTGCAATATGTATGTCATGTGACCTTCTTACCTGTCCGCTTCGTCCAAGCCTCGTAAACAACGTAAACTAAGAATGATGTACGAATAACGGACGGATAACGTGCACACAGAAACGAGCAACAACAAAATACACAGTTAGACAAGGTTTTCTACATGCACGCAATAAATACAAACAAGCGGCAAAAGCAGAGAAAGAGAAAAACGCAAGAAAGGGACTTGCGAGTGGTCTGACGTGCGCTTTTATGACGGGTGGTCTTTGCTTATTGGATGTGACGTAAGTGTGACGTAACCAGGGAGGAATGACTGACAGCTGAATGGACGAATGAATGGAACCTGAGAGTACATGAGAGCAGATATGTGAGAACAGAGCGAGAGAGAGAAAGAGAGAGAAGGAAAAAAACACAGAGAAACAGAGCACAAATAACACAAATACATAACATCTACATTATAATTTGTTACAGATTATTAGTGTAGATATGCGTGCAAGTTAATCTACATTATTGTTATAATTTGCTACATGTTTATTGGTGGAGAATAAACAAAGCATTAAATATGTATTTTTACAGTAATAATGGTGTAGATATGCGAGCTTTTTTATCTACATCATAATTTGTTACAGATTATTGATGTAGATATGCGTTCAAGTTAATCTACATTATTATTATAATTTGCTACATGTTTATTTGTGGAGAATAAACTAAGCATTAAATATAGAATTTTACAGTGGCTTTGATATAGCTAATATCATCAGACTTATTCTCAAGTTTTCTTTTGGCTTATCATGCTATATAAATAGTGTGATTAACACAATTAATTAAAGCAACTAAAATAACGACAGCCCAACTAAATCAGATCTTGACCTCCATCATGGTGACTTCAATTGAACAACAGAAATTTCATCAAGAGCTATTGTTCACATGACCGAAATAAAGTCAAGGTCAGTATTAAGTGAAGCTCTTGGGACCTCATGTATTAACGCTGCGTACGCCAAAAAATTTGCGTACGCCAGGTTTCACGCTCAGAATCGCTCACGTTTGGATTTACTAACATGAAATGAATGTGGGAATGTGCGCAGCTTCACGCCAACTTCATGGCTGCACATTTTTTGTGTGTGTCTGTTTTATTTTCATTGGCGACTCCTAGAAGCGGTTGTGTTAAATTGCTCTCTACAAAGTGTCTTCTTAGCTGTATGAGATGGGTTCATCCACATGTCTAGTATATAAGGTTTCCATACCATGCAGTTGACCAGCCAAACGTTAAAGCGCAATTTGCAGCGATCGCCGGTTTTCCCAATGTAATCGGAGCAATCTACTGCACACACATTGCTATAAAGGCACCATCTGAGGATGAACTGGCATACGTGAATCAGAAACATTTCCATTCAATAAATGTGCAAATAAAATATGATGCACAGACTTAATAATGATTCCTACTTGTCTTTCTCATGATGAAGAGTAAAGGCAAAATCTGATATGTAGCGGGAGGGGGGGAAATTAAGTTCATCAGACGCTGTATTCGAACAGAGTTCATGCTCGAACATGTCAAAACATGTTGCCAGGGATTTAACGAGCTATGCCACTCAGGCTGTTAAAGATGCTAGAAAATTTTACACCTTTAGATCTCATTATTTCTTTTTTAATCCACTCAGTGCAATGTTCAGACCCAATTGTGTTAACCGCATCAGCTAAACTCTCCCCACTCTATTTTTTTCTTTTGTTATTAATTCCAGAGGACAGACTTGCATACAAATCCGTTTACCTCTGAAAGCAGCACCTCCAATTCACATTCTGTTTAAAGTTTCTCTTTTTGCTTGCTTTTGCCTTTGCTTTTTCGTTGGGTTTTGCCCAAGTAGAGTCATTAGCATATTCATACAGGGGAGGAGGCAGGGAGGGGTTTTGAGCTCATGCATGTTGCGCTCAGTTTTACGTTCATTCAGGGGTCCGTTCTTCGTACGTGGATTACTCAGTTAGCTGGATTTGGATATTGACGATTTGACACGATCCAGGATCGTTTCGTTCTTCAAAGCTGATCCAAGAGTTGTCATAGCAACAGTTCTGCTAGGTTAAACCTGATCGGGAGCAGGTTCAATTCTTATAAACAGGATTAGATCGGCTCAGTTCAAGCAAAGATATACAGAAAGTATGTACCGAATTCTGATATTTTCTTACAGTAGTAGTTATATACACTTGGGAAAAGAGTAAATATTTTTTTGAACTATATATATATATATATATATATATATATATATATATATATATATATATATATATATATATATATATATATAAAGTTATAGTTATTAATAAAATAAATAAAGTTATACATATTAATAAATCGTATGCAATCTGCACTCTCGAAATGAAGTACAAAGACTGCCACCTGGTGCTGCACAGAGAAAACTTATTGATATGAACTTTTTAGATCGCTTAGTACAAATTGTGTATAATAGAAATGCACAATATGTGACTTTTTGTAAAGCAATAATACATTTCAGCAGTTATAAACATGTTTTGACAGTTAATATGCCAGTGATTTGATGCTTCACAATAGTTGCAGACACCTTTACCAATATCAAAATGCTTTTGTAAACATACAGTTATTCTTTACACCGATTAAAAAACAGCTACTATAATAAAGAAAATCTTTTCTAAATGTAGAACTAAATACATTGATAATCATTGAAACACATGATGAATACTCTTGACACATGAAAGTGTAAAGCCTGCAGCTCACAACAAATGTGGAAGGTTATTGCGTGTCATATTTAAACCGTTTACTGCTGATTTGATGTAATTTTGCTCACATGGATAATTGAATATTAATCAGATGATGTCATTACGCTGCTGTGCCGTCAGCCAATCGTTGCATTGCTGATCATGATTTCGAGGATCGATAGATCTGTCCTTCACAACACACGCAGCGATCTCAGATCAGTTCATCCAGACATTCTAATCTGATTCGCGAACTTGTTTGAAGAACCAAATTAGCGAGAGATCAGTTATCAAGATTAAAAGATCCAGGATCTGCCAAATCATCTTAGATCCTTTAAGCGAGGTACGAAGAACGGACCCCAGATGTACAAAGAATATGTGTGAGATTCGGCGTATGCAGTGTTTCATACATCTGGGGCCTCATGTACGAAGACTTGCGTGGAAATCTTACTAAAACATTGCGTACGCACAAAGCTGTAAATGTGCAAACGCAGAAAAAAATTCAGATGTATGAAACACTGAGTACGCCTAATCTCACGCATATTCTTTTGTACATACGAATGAACGTGAAACTGGGCGCAACATGCACGAGCACAAAACCCCTCCCTGCCTCCTCCACCGTATGAATATTCTAATGACTCTACTTTGGCAAAACCCAACGAAAAAGCAAAGGCAAAAGCAAGAAAAAAGAGAAACTTTGAACAGAATGTGAGATGGAGGTGCTCCTTTCGGAGGTAGACTGTAGAAAAGCGCTGTTATTTGCAAGTTTGTTCTCCGGAATTAACAACAAAAGAAAAAAAAAATAGAGTGGGAGAGTTTGGCTGATGTGGGTAACACAGTTGGGTCTGAACATCGCACTGAGTGCATTAAAAAAGAAATTGTGTGGTTTATATCTGTAAAATGTTGCAGCACCCTTAACAGTCTCAGTGGCGCAGCTCGTAAGATGCATGTGATCATGAATTGACACATTCGAGCATGAACTCGGCTCGAATGCAGCGTCTGATGAACTCTTCTTCTTTTTTTTCCCCGCTACATATCAGATTTTGCCTACTATTTATCACGAGAAAGACAAGTAGGAATCATCAATAAGTTTGTGCATCATATTTTATTTGCACATTTATTGAATGGAAATGTTTCTGATTCGCGCATGCAAATTCATCTTCAGATAGTGTCTTTATAGTAATGTGCGTGCAGTAGATCGCTCCCATTACATTGAGAAAACAGGCAACCGCTGCAAATTGTGCTTTAATGTTTAGCTGCTCAACTGTATGGTATGGAAACCTTATATACCTGCTAGATGAACCAGTCTCATACAGCTGCCATTGCAAGGCTCAGACACTTTGTAGAGAGGAATTTAACACAACTGCCTCTAGGAGTCGCCAATGGAAATAAAACAGACACGCACAAAAAATGTGCGTACGCCAGCCAGAAAGCTGGCGTGAAGCTGCGCACATTCCCACGTTCAGTTCATTGATAGTAAATTCAAACATGAGCGATTCTGAGCGTGAAACCTGGCGTACACAAAATTTTTGTGCGTACGCAGCGTTGATACATGAGGCCCCTGAATTTTTTTATGCGTATGCGCATTTACAGCTACGTAGTGTTGTTCAGTACGCAATGTTTTAGTATGATAAGTCTTCGTACATGAGGCCCCTGATGTTTGTGGAGTTGTGAGATCTTGAGAAATAACATTTTTTATTGTGTAATTATTTTTATTAATTATTCTTTTTATTTCGAGTTATATTCATAGTTGATTTAATCTTTGGTTTTGGCTGTGTTTTTTCTGTTTTATTTTCTTCAGTGATTCTGCTGTTAACAGTTGTTCATCTATAATTCTCAATCTTCCTTTAAATAGACACTTAATAGTTTCATTAACTTCATCATTGCCAGAGTGTTCAACCTTCTTTAGTGAGGATTTTACTCTGGGATTTAAGGGGTTAAATGGGTTTGATGAAAAATACAGACTGTGGAATGTTTTGTAACAGAAATATTCTATAAACTGAATTTCCGAAAGTAAAATGTTAAAAACAGTAGATTACTGGCAACCACAGCTACCGGTATTTTACCTTAAAATTAAGAAAGAAAAAAAACTGCTAAACACTGTTAAACATTTTTTGTGTCACCATTTTGGAGGATAGTGTGTGCAAGTCCAAGATAAAGAGTATCTGATGTTATGCTGCATCTGCTTATGGTTAAAGGTAACTGTGTAGTTAATAATGCAGTATAAATATGTTTGCTAATTTTAAACACACGTTAATGCATTTAATTACTACATTTTGTGCACTAAGCTACGTTTTTGTGAACTGAACATTGCATCAGTTGATGAAATATGGTTAATTTCTGTAAATTTTAACAGTTCTATATTTTTGTTCTGTAAAACTTCTGTATTTTTTACAGGAAAAATCCTGGCAATCACAGCTGCCAGTATTATTCTGTAAATTTAACAGATTTATTTATTTTTTTTACAGTATGCAAGGTAGTGATGGGAAGTTCGGATCATTTTACTGACTCGGATCTTTAAGTCTCGTTCATCAAGATGAACAAATCTTTTTTCGAGTCATTTCGTTCAATTTTCCAAAATATTATTAAAATTACGAATTGCTTTCAAACACTGCTACAACTAGCCCAAAAGGTTGAATGCAAGACAAATAAGTCATAAATACGATATTATAAGAAGGAGAAAATAATATTTCAATGTTTACCTGCTCTTTTTTCAATGAAGGCAAGTTTTGTCTCTTTGCTCAGCTCACCTCTTCATGTCTTCTAATGTCAGGGGTTCGTTCACGTTACACTGGCAGTCACATATAATCTTAACCAATGTACACAGTCTGAGCCGATAGGAGCCATGATAATTAGTTCACCTTTCAAGTTTTGAGTCATTCGTTACTTACGTGACAAAATGAAGGGGACTCGAGAGATGAACAGATCAAATCTTTATCTGGCTCTAAACGCATATGATTGGCTTCTGCCTTTCCGCGATGAACAACTCGAAATGTGATGAAGAGTTGTAATTAATTATACCATCTGCACAAATTGGCGCAGTCGCGGATAAACGAATTACTCCCTAAGAGGACTCGTAGTTCCCGAGTCATATTGAAGATTCATTAAAAAATAGAGAGAAAAAAATCTGATGCTGCACAAGAACTGACAATGCATTAAAGCCAGTGTTGTTGCTAATCTTTCACGCCCAACACTTTGATTAAAGGTTAAATAAATCCAGGCAAAGAAAGAGTTAAAATCCTGTAAATTTCTAAAAACTCTTCATTAGTTCAGGACTGATGTCGATTAACAGATTTACACAAAAAAATAATAAATACATTTCTGATGCATTTTTACAGCAGTTTAATTTAGTGAATGTTTTCATCTCCAACACAATGAAAGGGTAGTAAGTTTGCCCAGAGTAGAGGTCTGCATTCCTAAGGCTGTATTGCGGGAGCCGTGGGACCCGACCAGGTAACTGGAGTTACTTGAACAGGAGTGGGCGGTCTAACAATTTTGCTCCCGACTCCCGAGCAAGCATGCGTATGTATGTGTGTGAATGAGAGAGCGTGATGCTGTCAGGGTTCTGCCACTCTAGTCTTGTAAATTCTTGTTTTGGTGGCAGAGCTCGGACACTAGTTCTGTCTTGTCCAGTTTCTGTCATTGTGTGTCTCTGTGAGTGCGCACGCCGTCGTGGGTGTACGCAGAGTGTGCGCTCCCGCATGATGCGGCCGCGCGGGCTCTGCGTGCCTCGGACGCTCTCGCTCTTGTACTCGTGTTAGTGTTCGTCTGTCTGCAGCGTGGTGTTTCATTCCCAGCGTCTCAGTCTAGTTGGTTTCGGTTTTGGTCGGCACTGGGATGAAACATGCATGCTGCGTGTGCAAGTGCACGGTGAGTGTTTTCATTCGTGTACTCCTTTCTTGCGTTCAGTCTTCTGTTGGTGTTGTGTTTAGCAAGTGGTGTGTGTTTACATGAATCGCGTGCTTGTGTTGTTATGAACACACGGTTAATGAGTTACCTCATTGGGTGCGTGTTCTAGTCTTGTTTTAAGTGAGCGCATGGCGTGTGTCGTCTCTTTGTGTCATGTGCTCTCCCGTCTATTGTCTAGTCCCACCCTCCTTGTTAACCTATTATTAGTTAATTATGTTCATCTGTTTGATTGTTAATTTCCTACAGTTTATAAACCCCTCATGTCTGCTGTCCTGTGCCAGTTCGTCATCACATGTCGTCATTTGAAATCTTGTCCTGTCGTGTTTCCAGTCCTGATCCTTGCCAGCCTGCCCAGTCCAGTTTGTTTGTGTATGTATTTGTTTTGTTAATGTTTTCCCCCTCGGGGTAGTTTATTTTGCATTTTATTTTTATTATTTAATAAATTCCCGTTTCCCTGCATTTGAGTCCTTGCTCCTTTTTCCCCATTTCCCCTCACCAACCCCGACAGATGCTGTGTTTAGCTCGTTTGTGGCTGTTTGTGTGTCTGAATGAGAGAGAGAGCTGTGCTGTCCATGTGTGTGTATGTGTGTGAATGAGAGAGAATGTGATGCTGTCTGTGTGTCACTTGGTTGCTTTGCTGGTTGCGCAGCGGAACAACAAATGCTGGATATAAGCGGGAGTGGGATTAAAAATCTAGTCCCGCACAGATCACTAGTCCAGAGTGTATTGTTGAGTTTTTCTTTATTTTAAAGCAATTTTTTTAAATTTATGTCAAAATAAGAATTTTCATTAAATGGCCAAAGTAAAACTCAAAATCACCCTAGAGTAGATGAAAACAACCGAACAGTGTTAAACTCTAAGACTATCTAGAATCTAGAAATATACACCAGATTATTCGCTATTTGTCTTGATGTAACACAGTTAAAATAATGTTTAATTGTCCTTCACCAAAAAGTGTTATTTTGTTTATTTTGTGGTTTTTAGGAGACCTCTTGTGGCAACAGTGTGTGGTTCTTTCACCTTTCACCTGCAAAGCTAAAATAGTTGCTGAATACAGAGTGGGGGTAGGGGTCCGTGTACGTTTTGTTCATTTGTTTTCCATTTTCAAACAGAATAAAGGAAATGGAGAAAATGGCCGTTTTCCCGTTTTATTTTGCTCACGAGAAAACAAGATTTTGGCTGGATTTTCGTTTTTTTGGTTTAGGGTAGGAAAACGGATAAACGACTTTAAAATTAATTTTACACATGTAGGCGTGCTGAAACGCCCACTTTCACGTTCGCCCTCAAAATAAAAGCCTTACACGCAGGCTTTTATTTATTATTGATTAGCCTATATATAAACTTTTTTACATATTCTATCATTTGAACCACACACAGTTAGCAGGCTTACATTCATTGCGTATGTATAAATTAAATAAAAACGTAAATTAGCAGTATTCTTAGACGTTTGTCATTAAAATCATAGTTCACTGCCAAGCTTCTTGCTGCTGTGCACCTGATGCTGAGCAAAGATAGCCATTTTCGAGCAGCACCTGGTTTACATGATGGTTTCAGGGCTATTGTAGGCCTAAATAATACTCTGTATAAAATAATAATTAATTATTATTATTTTTATTATTATTATCATTATTAATATTATTATTTACTTTGTTATTAACTTAAATGATTTAACTTAAACTTTAAACTTCAAATTAATAGAATATGTCAAATTAAAAAAAGTGTTTATTAAATGTAGGTCAGGTGTTTATTTTAATAATAATTATTAAATTATTAAATATTATGACATTATAATTCAGTGTTTTGGAGAGTATGCAGGTAACCCATGATAACACTCTTTAAGATCACCAAAGTAGGTCTGTCTTACTTTTTTGTTATCTGTTGCTGTTATTATTGTGGCATTTTTATATATATATGCATGCCTTGCCATGGAAGGCTGCGGAATATTTTAAATAAGTGGTTTATCCTAAATAAAATACAATAGGATCGGTGGATGTGCAATGAATAGTTTGAAAACCCCTGATTCATACTAACAGACGAGCTAGCTGTCTGTGCTGCGCTAATAACTTGACATTTGTTCTTTTTGGTGCTGCCAGATGCATTTACTGCATAAAAAAAAAAAAAAAAGGTAATTCGGTAAAGTGCGCGATGCGTGCAGAAATAAGCGCACTATATGCCTATGCTAGCTTAGTCCTTATAAACGACCAGTTTATAAAATACACAATTTACGGATCAAGCCTAATGAAGAATAAGAAGAATATGCAACGCATTATGATCCTTGAATGATAAAAGCACATTTATATAAACTATATATTTTATATAATCCATAAATATTAAAAAACATTATACATTTAAAATTTGTATAATCGTTTTCCTACCCTAAACCAAAAAACGAAAATCCAGCCAAAATCTCGTTTTTTCGTTTTCTCGTGAGCAAAAGAAAAACGGAAAAACGGCCGTTTTCTCCATTTTCTTTATTCCGTTTGAAAATGGAAAACAAATGAACAAAACGTACACGGACCGGTAGGTAAAATGTGCTCCAGCGAAATGTTACAAATTGAGTATTGTAACACTTGTTAATAACACATACAAGCCCCAAATGAACATTAAGTGATGTTTTGTATCAAATCTATCCTGATTGCCGTTTGTGACCTACTTTGTGTGGTTTAAATTGCTCATGCTATGTGTAGCTGAAAAGACAACATTAATATGAGCAGGGGTGAATTATTTCTTTTTGTTTGGGTTTTTAGATGCATGTTTAAATGCATACTGTTGCCAGAGGATATATATTTCTGTTACAGGTATGTTGAACTTTTGTATATAAATAATGTTTTGTTAAAATGACTTTGTGGCTACACAGAAATGGTTGCTGAATGCAGAGAGGTGATGCAAGTTTAAATTAATACTGTTGACAGAGGATATCTAGTTCTGTTACAGAATAAACAGTTCTTTGTGTACGTGATTTGAGTGTCATCGGGAAGAGAAGCGTTACATCTACGCAGAAATCACTAAAACAAAAACATGTATATGTTCCACATACTTGAGTTTGTCCAGTGTGTAGTTTGGATCCTCCAGTTGTTCAGAGAGCAGCTTGACTCCTGAATCTCCTGGATGATTGTAGCTCAGATCCAGCTCTCTCAGGTGTGAGGGGTTTGAAGTCAGAGCTGAAGACAGAAAACCACAGCCTTCCTCTGTCACCATACAGCCAGACAATCTACAAACACACACACAAACAGTCCACGTCACATTAGTCTGCCAGACGTCACTAACACACAGTCATCTGTGCAGAAGCTGATATTTGCTCTAGTTTCAGTCACAAAAGCAAAAGTGGAAACACTTTATTTGAAGGGGTGTTCATAAGACTGTCATAACACTTTTATAATCATGTTGAGATATGTCATGAATATGGATGAGATGTTATGAATGCTTAAGACTATTGTCATTAAGTGTCATTACCTCAGTTATGTCATTATACATGCAGAGATGTCATTGTTTGAGATGTCTGTGTTGTGTAACTTGACATTGCCAAGCCAACTTCATAAATCTGTCATAAACATGATTGTCATGAGGCCATTAGAATTGTGTCATTAACTTTTTTATGATCATTTCTTTTAAAGGAACAAACTGAATTTGTCATTAAAATGTCACATTAAAATTGTAAGTATGCTGTCAAATAAATCTATAACAGCATCATGAATGTTTAATGACATTAATTAAATTATAGTCACGCTGTTATACAATTCATGACACAATTATAATGTCCACTAGACAATCATGTTTATGGTGGATTCCTGAAGTTATGAAGTTAATTTGTTTGGTAATGTTAAAAAGGCACAGCTGGTGCCAATGACAATCAGTCATGTATATAAGATGCGGCTAGTGCAATGCTCGGCATCCTTTTCGCTTTCAGAGCCTTTCACTAGCTTCTGAGAGAGTCTTCGAGGGTTCTCCTACCTGTGTCTACAGAGAGAGATCGAGAAGCAGCTTCTCCCGGTTCAGAGCGCGTATACGCAGTGGCAGACGGTCGAGCTGGGTTTTTCTCCTTTGCCTGGCGTTCTTTGGGTACGGTCCTCCAAGAGCGGTTTGTATATAGGGAAAAAGTTTTCCTAAAAGAGCAACACGGTTTTGCAGCGCGTCTTTTCCTGGTGATGGTTTATCCCCCAGCTCCGCGACCGGAGCGACTAGATGGGTGTTATGTGGAGGGTTCAAGCCTTCCGTCCCCTTCTTCCCGTATATGCACAGTAAGCTCATGCAGTTTTGAGGGCAATTTTTCTGCCCGATCTGCGTGCGCTTCCATCCTCACCATCCTTGGAGGGTGGGCTGTCAATGTCTCCTTCCTCTGAGTTGATGAGTGCGGTGTCGGATCTAGAAGCAGACTTCCCCAGGCTGCTTCGGCCGTGGCTCTGGTGATGGTTTATCCCCCAGCCCCATGGCCGGACCGACTAGAGGGGTGTAAAAACCTTTCTTCCTGGATGCACACAGTAGGCTTACGCAGTGTGCTGCATGCGGGCGGGTTCACTTGCGGGGGCTCTGCATGCCTGGTTAGCGTGAGCCAGCCCGTCGCAATGGCTCATCCGTACGATCAGACTCGGTTATGTGATACAGTTCGCGAAACGGCTTCCCAAGTTCACGGGCGTGTATTTCAGCAGGCTCAGTCCTGCGTCCACCCCTGTCTTGCAAGTGGAGATTGCTGTCCTCTTGGCGAAGGATGCAATCGAGCCGACCCCTCCAGCTGAGATGGAGAGTGGGTTTTACAGCCCGTACTTCATCATGCCCAAAAAGAGCGATGAGTTACGGCCAGTCCTAGATCTGCGCGTTTTGAACCGCTGCCGGCACATCAACCAATGCATTCGTCCTCGGGATTGGTTTGCAGCAATAGATCTGACGGACGCGTATCTGCATGTCTCCATACTTCCACGCCACCAGCAGTTTCTGCGGTTTGTGTTTGAAGATCGAGCATGACTGTACAAGGTCCTCCCCTTCAGGCTCTCTGTCTCCGCAGGGTTTTCAGCAAGCTCGCGGAGGTCCGCATGCTCAATTCTCTCGACATTTGTCTGATTTTAGCCCACTCTCGGGGACAATTGACTACGCACAGAGACTAGATGCTCCGGCACCTCCACCTGTTGGTGTTTAAGAACAACCAAGAAAAGAGCTGGCTTGCCCTCGTGCAGAGCCCCTCCTTTCTCGGGTTGGAGCTGGACTCGATCACCATAAAGGGGTGCCTCTCACGAGAGCACGCCGAGCCAGTGCTGGACTGTCTGAGAGAGTTCAACAGAAAAATGTGGTCCCCCTGAAATCTTTTCAGAGACTCCTGGGGCATATGGCATCCGTGGCCGCGACCTCACCGCTCGGATTGCTCCATATGAGACCACCATGGCATTGGCTTCACGATCGGGTGCCCAGGCGCACATGGCATGCGGGCACACACCGAGTGACTCCACTCCGCCGTGTCACCGTGCCCCCAGCCCCTAGAGGGACCTCTTCCAACGGGCCCCTGGGTTAGGCGTCCAGGTATGTTGTCGTTTCGACAGATGCTTCCAGTATGGGTTGGGGGGTCGTGTGTTGCGGGCATGCTGCATTGGCATATCAACTGCCTAGAGCTGTTGACAGTGTTTCTCACTTTGCGTCGCTTTTTACTGGCACTAAGGGGGCAACAAGTGCTGGTCAGGACCAATGACTGTAAAAAATATGGACGACGTGACAGCCCCTTTTCCCATTGAACGCCTAGAGGGCAAAACGCTCGCTTGACGAGCACAAACTGTCGCAAAAGACTGCTAAAATTGGAGCCTGGACATGCGCAGAAGGACTGTCTGATGGAGCCAGAGGAGGAACCGCAAAAATGAGCGGAATCGAGCTTCCAACCAAACGATTTATGTAAAATCGACCATGCCCCCCGAACCTCTCACTTGACCTCCTGATCTGCACTATAAAAAAGGCTTGCTGATGTAAATAGAAGCACTTACATTTAAAAACACAGAATAATATACGGTTTAAAAACGGTGCGATTTAAGCTGCTATACTTTAATAAAAGCAAAACATGCTGGACTGCAGAAATAAACGATCTTTTCTACACTATAGCCTGAATATGAGCACAAATAATATATTCTCTTATTGTTATATTTGTGGTTGGTATTTGTTATCTTCATAGGGGTAGAAATAACACTTGTAAAATATGAACAATAACATATAAACAACATGTACATTTTTAGAAAGGTTTTTATTTTTAATTAGCCATCAACAGAATCCAAAATATAGCCTACGCACCATAACGATTTACCATGCGGGAACAATCGTGCGTTTAGAAGATAAATACAGCAAGATTTTTTAAATATCAACAGGGCCCGGTTTTTTAAAAGTAATCCACTAGGATTTTGGATAAGGGATTGGATCAAATCTTGAAAATGGGTTTTTCAAAAGAAAAAACGGATTACTTAATCGGATTAGATCACGTAATCCAATCTTGGTTTTGATCCAGATCAAACCTTTACTTTGGGTTTTGCAGACCTTTTTTGTAGGATTTGGATCACTTTGACAAAGTTAAAGCTATAAAGTTAGACAAAGTTGCATATTTGTAAAATAAATAAAATAAAAGAAGCGCTTTCTCTCATGCCTCCATGAAAAAGCGTGTCAGCTGGCTACTTCACGAAAAGAAATGCATGCAGCGCCGGCAATCTTAATATTTTCCACCACTAACTGAAATTAATGCTGCACTGTTTTATTAACAAATTATTAAAATGTTCTGTTTTTCCCCAAACACACTCTCTTAATCATTAGCCTGTGCTAGATTTTTGCGCGCGCTTGAGCGTGGGGATAAGCACATCTCTCTCTCTCTCTCTAAAATAAGAAAATTGATTTGAAAATTGAAAATGATCTTATAAATATTGTTATAGCAATGTGACTACTTTGGTAAATAACACTCGTCGTTGACGTCACAGGATGACTGATCGTGAAGGAACATGTAGTCTGTCACATTTGCTACCCACGGCAAGTCACGATTTTATCAAGAAAAAATCGCGTAATCTGACATAGTGACTTTTCTAACCGACAAAAAAAATCATGTAATCTGACCGGGGCTTTAGTAACCGTACTAAGGACCTTGGACAGTTACTGAGTCCGAAACTGTTGTATTCGTTTTTTTCATATTCGTCATTAGGGGGCTCACAATTGTCAAGAACACCCCTCAAAATATTTGTTACAGATGTGAAAAATGCAAAAAATCAAAACATCAAACTTAATTTTTATGACGGACGAAAGTTACAGAGGCTGCAAACTAATAAAACGTGAGGTCATATTTAGTATATATATATACTAATATGGGGGTGGAATTGCAGGTCAAAGCTGTTTTAAAATGCCAAAACAAACTTACAATTCAACATTTACAGATTTCATTCAAAATGATGACTTTTCAGTTCATAGTTTGATTATTTGAAGTGAGTGCACAAAACAGCTTTTTTAAGACATGCTGCAAACATCCCAATGAACATTAACCAATGACGTTATGAGCTGAAATTTCACGGACACTTAAGAGTTATATTATATTTGGTAAAAACAGGTGCCATTTAAACCCAGTGCTTTTCTCATATTTTACATCACTTCACACTTGAAATAAGAAATATACACACTGAATAATCAAAACAAAATACATGCCAGCATTTTTTTTTTCTCATGTCGTCATTGTGGTATTTGTAATGTAAAAGTAAATTGTGGCAGAATTTATTTTATAGAAACTTTTTTTTTATTATTTTACCTCAATGTCTCCAGTTTACAGCTTACAGTCTTCAGTCCATCAGAGAGAAGCTTCACTCCTGAATCCAGCAGGCCATTGTTACTCAGGTCAGCTCTCTCAGGACACAATTTTTACTTTCCTTTTCCAAGCTCATGTTAACAAATTAGAGCTATCAGTTTTGGAATGCACACTATCGTTTGAGGTTACAGAAGCAACCCTTCGTTCCCTGAGGAGGGGAACGGAAGTGCTATACAGTGAATTTGATCTTGGAAAATCCACGTATGGGAGGATTTGGTTCAGAAGCCGCTTGTCTTAAAGAGTATTGAACGGGCCAATGAAGCAATGAATTGGCAGCGTAAGCTTGCGCAGGTGTGCCTCATTGGCAATTATCCCAGCATATAAGCACACCTGGAGCGAGCAAACACCATCCTATTAAGCTGAAGAGAATTTCAAACAGCTAAGGGACAGTCATTATGGCGATGGAGTATAGCACTTCCTTCCCCTCCTCTGGGAACGAAGGGTTACTTCTGTAACCTCAAACGTTCCCCTTCGGTTGGGGAACTTCAGTGCTATACAGTGGATTTGATCTTGGAAAATCCACGTATGGGAGAAATATGAAAAAACGCCATAATGACTGCACCTTACCAACGCCCCCGATGAGGGGATAGTCAAGCAAGCGTGACGCACCTACATCATAGGAGGCGCGGTCCTCCAACGTGTCCCTGGCCCTAATTTTTCCCACTTTAACAGAAGTTTTACAGATTTAAATATATTTTTGGGGAAGTCGTGAGCGTCTAGATAATTCTAGGAAAATACGACAGTACGTTGGGAAGCGTGCAATCCCGATAGGGAGGACGCTGCGGAGGCCATCCGCTACCCAAGGGGGGAATAGATGGCAGAACTTACATATGGACTAGCCCTAAGAAGGGGGAGTACGCATAGAAAAAAGTGGTTAGCAGAGAGGGAAGACACGGGTCCACCCAGGGGGGGGGACTTAACCGTGGCGGAATAAGCATATGGGATCGCCTAGTGGGGATCACGCATAGCAGGCACCTATACCCAAGACGCGGGCTGACCAGCGGGCAGACCAACAACGTAGTGGGCCAGCAAGTGACTCCTCCGCTGAGTCAGTGCTGGGGGCCACGGAGGAATTTGCAGGGCTCACCTGACGGTGAACTTCACTGACAGATAAAAAGGCGCACGTACCTCCGTGTTAGGGAGAATGGCGCAGCAAGTGTGTTTCAACACCCTACCGAATTGTTTTCTCAATCACCAAAGGGTTACCTAATACCCTTGAGGAAACCGGCTCCACTCGCAGATTGTAAAACCTTGCAAATGTGTTGGGTGTCGCCCAGCCCGCAGCTCTACAGATGCAGATGCGATGCTCCGAGTGGAGTGCGCACACACTCTCGGGGAGCGCAGCTCACCTCGGCTCTGATAAGCGAGAGAATGGCATCCACAATCCAATGGGAAACTTAATTTCAATACGACACTTCCCTGCTGCCGACCGTCATAACAGACGAAGAGCTGCTAAACTCTGAGTACGGTCCGGATAATACGCAAGGCGCGTACTGGACAATAAAGAAAGGGCTGGGTCTGCCTCCTCCGGGGGCAGCGCTTGCAGACTCACTATCTGGTATTAAAATGGAGTGGTAGGAACCTTGGGCACATACTGCGGGTGGGGTCTCAGGATGTGAGAGAAAGCCAGCCCAGTAACAGGCACGAATCACTGACCAAAAAATGCCTCCGGGCCCCCGACCCTCTAATCGATATCAACGTGACCAGCAGAGCTGTCTTCAGGGACAGAAAGATACTGAGTCGAGGATCGAAGGGATCTGACGTGGCTCGTGTAACAAGGGCGAGATCCTAAGAGGGCATGAAAGGGGGCGGGGTGAAATAATTCGCCTAGCACCCCTAAGGAACCGGATGATGAGGTTATGCGTTCCCACGGTGCTGCCAGCCACCGCGTCATGAGAGCGGAGATGGCAGCCACGTAACCTTGAGTGTGGAGGGCGACAGCCTGCTCTCCAGCTTCTCTGAAATTTTACAGACACTTCAAAGAAATATTATATATGGTAAAACAGGTGCCCTTTAAACCCGAGGCTTTACTCATATTTGTCATCACTTCACACTTGAAATAAGAAATACACAAACTGAATAACCATAAAAATAAAATACATGGCAGCATTTTTTTTTCTCATGTCATCATTCTTTGTGGTATTTTTTATGTAAAAGTAAATTGTAGCAGCATTTATTTTATAGATTTTTTTTTACTTTTTTTTTTTTAATTTTACCTCAGTGTCTCCAGTTTACAGTGTTGACTCTTTAGTCCATCAGAGAGAAGCTTCACTCCTGAATCCTGCAGGTCATTGTTACTCAGGTCCAGCTCTCTCAGGACACACTTTGAGGATTGTAGAGCTGAAGACAAACTCTCACAGCACTGAGCAGTGAGATTACACCACTGTAGCCTGTGAGGGGAAAAAAAGAAATAATAATTTTGCATTTATCTAGCATGGGTAATCCAGAGCAGAGACAAAAACACTTGAATGTTTTCTTTTAGTATGAGCAAAGGTAAAAATTACTATATGTACTCTGTAAATACTGAATTGAAGGGTAAATCCAAGGCTGTAAAATAAACATAAAAGTATTCTTTAGCTAACAATTCACATTTTTATGTGATAATTAATCAGTAGTTATCATTAATAAAAGCTTAAAATCAATATTTTTATCTCCGTTTTCCTGTTTAACAGATTAGAGCAATCAGTTTTGGAATGCACACTATTTCTATTTAAATATTTAATAATAATAATTCCTTACATTTATATAGCGCTTTTCTGGGTACTCAAAGCGATTTACACAATGGGGGGAATCTCCTCATCCACCACCAGTGTGCAGCATCCACCTGGATGACGCAACGACAGCCATTTTGCACCAGACCGCACACCAGCTGATTGGTGGAGAGGAGACAGTGATGAAGCCAATTCCAATTAGAATATAGGGATGGTTAGGAGGCCATGATGGACAGACTCTTTTCGAAGGATATCCTGGGATTTTTAACAACCACAGAGAGTCGGGACCTCGGTTTAACGTCTCATCCGAAAGACAGCGCTATACTGGGGCATTAGGACCCACACAGACCGCAGGTTGGGCACCCCCTGCTGGCCTCACTAACACCACTTCCGGCAGCAACCTAGCTTTCCCATGTGGTCTCCCATCCAGGTACTGACCGGGCGCAGCCCTGCTTAGCTTCAGTGGGCAACCATGTGAGAGTTGCAGAGAGCTAGCTGCCGGCTTTCAATGTGTTAAAAGAGAGCAGAGATTATATAATTGTATTGTGTAAAAGAAGAATCAAAATATTGAAAAGAATGTATGAAAATGGAGTAAACATAAAGAGAACAGATATTATATACAGCAGGAGATCAGTAATACATCTTTGATGTGAAAACACAAATAGTCTGTGCTGTTTCTGCACTGCACACATATGACTCATGGGTTGCAGATGTGTTGCAAATTGATGTGTGAAATGGGCATAAGTGTTTACAGAAAACTCTTACAGTGCTCTTGTGGTGTTTTTGACCACTGGTATCAGTCTCATCAGTGCTTCATCAGATCTTCTGTATTTCTGCAGTTCAAACTTCTCTTGAGTCTCTTCTGACATCAGGAGCACAAACACCAGACCCGACCACTGAGCAGAGGACAGATTCTGTGCTGTAAGATTTCCAGAGCTCAGACTCTTCTGGAGGTCCTCCACAAAGTCATCCTTCAGTTCATTCAGACAGTGGAAGAGGTTGATGGTCCTCTCTGCTGATTTCTCCTTCTTTATTTTCTTTTTGATATAATCAGTCGTGTGTTTAATGTTCTCAGTTTCAAGCTTCAGTCCTGGCAGGAGCTGCTTCAGGTTACTCAGGCCACTCTGATTAGACTCCTGTGAAAGACCCAGCAGGAACCGGAGGAAAAGGTCCAGGTGTCCGTTTTTGCTTTGTAAAGTCTTCTTGACTGCATCCTTGTGAAGATTAAACAGGGTCTTTGTAGAGAGCTTCAATGTCAGTTCCTTTTTCCTGGACTCAAGAAATGGATTTGCTTTCTTGTCTTTGTAAGTGAGAAACACATAGAGAGCAGCAATGAACTCCTGAACGCTGAGATGAACAAAACTGTACACCTGTTCCCCTGAAATGGGGTTTTCCTCCTGAAACATTCGAGTACATAATCCAGAGAACACAGACCCTTCCTTGACATCTAGTCCACACTTCTCCAGATCTGTTTTGTAGAAAATCAGTTGTCCTTTCTGCAGCTGTTCAAAGGCCAGTTTCCCCAGCTTCAGGACAATGTCTTCAAAAGACCAGACCTTGGCTTCACGTTCAGAATCATTGCTGTATTTTTCTTTCATCTGTTGCTTTTGAGACAGTAAGTAGCTGGTGTACAACCCTGTGAGAGTTGTGGGTGTTTTTTCATTGCTCTCTTGACCCAGCAGAGGCTGAAGAACAGTGAGAGAGATCCAGCAGAAGACAGGGATGTGGCACATGATGTACAGACTCCTGGATTTCTTGATGTGGCCGATGATGTTTCCAGCAACCTCAGGACTGCTGTTTTTGATGAAGTACTGCTCCTTCTGCTCATCATTGAACCCTCGCACCTCAGTCACCTGATCAATGTAGGTTTGGGGTATCAGACTGGCTGCTGCTGGTCTGGATGTAATCCAGATGAGGGAAGAGGGCACTAGCTCTTTCTTCAAGAGATGTGTTACTATCTCATTCACTGTCATTTCCTTATCAACATCTGTAAATCCATCCACCTGTTTGAAGTTCAATTCAAAGCGATATTCATCCAGTCCATCAAAGATGAACATGACCTTGCCTTGTTTTTCAGGAAGAGAACTCAGTCCTCCACTGCTAAAGAAGTACTTGTTAAGCAGACCTATGAGACTGTACTTCTCTTCTTTAATCAGATTCAGTCTACGGAATGGCAGTGGAAATATGAAGACTATTTCCTGATTGTCTTTTCCGTCAGCCCAGTCAAGGATGAATTTGTTGACAGAGACAGTCTTTCCCACTCCTGCGATCCCCAGTGTCAGGACTCTTCTGTTTTGTTGACCTGTGTCAGGCTGAACTTTAAATATGTCATTACACTTGAGTGGTTTATCCTTGGCTGTCTGTTGGTTGTGTTTTGACTCTATCTGTATCACCTCATGGTCATTCTCTCTTCCTCCAGTCTCATTTTCCACCACATATAGATCAGTGTAAATATCATCCAGGTTCTTCTTACGACCTATCTGTGAATTACCAATCAATATCTGCTTATAGTCCTCCTTTAACTTCTCCTTTAGTTCACAGCTGGTGTTTGTGTAATCAACAGGAGGGGATTTACAGGTCTCTGAAGCTGCGCCTTTACAAGAGAGAGGAAAAAGTTGTTTTTTATTAAAGTGAATCATAATTATGTCCTGTGCTTTCCAACATAAAAAAAATACATAAAAAAATAACAACAGCACTCATGAAGTCATTTGTTTCATCATTTAAATGACGTGATACCTGTATGGTATTTTGAATGAGCAGGGGTAGGTGATTTGACTTAAATCTTATATTGTATTGATGTAAAAAAAGTTGATTACTCAGAATATTGCAGGATGTTTCAAAAATAATTATCCAGAATTAAAGTGTTCCTATTACAGGTTTTTGAATTACTTCATACTCATCATTTGCTGTCTCAATGTTTCCTGACCTTACAATGTTTTTTTCCTCAAAAATGACTGTCTGCAAACAAAACATCATCATCATATAGGATTATTTAAGATATGCAGTGTGAGCCAGCTTTACAATGTGTTCTTGTTCCAGTAATGTTTATTTTACAACTGATCTTTGTTCTTGTTTTCCTTTGCTCATCTCTTTATTCCATATTTGTTCATTCTGTCTTTGCAAATGAGTAATAAATGATTGTTTTGATAGTTTTATCTTTGTGTGCTGCTGGGATGGAGGTCTTCTCTCTTTGTAAAGCATAAATTGTGTAAAAGGCTTGATTGAGATCTTACAGTTGGATTATGATTCTGCTAATGCTTAAATATTTAAACAGCCATGCAGACTCCTGATGACAGAAGACGAGGGAACACTACAGAAATCCAATTCTAACATAAACTTTAATGAGAGTACTATTCATTCAATCATTTTCTTTTCGGCTTAGTATCTTTATTAATCTGGGGTCGCCACAGCGGAATGAACCGCCAAGTTATCCAGCACATGTTTTACGCAGCTGATGCCCTTCCAGCTGCAACCCATCTCTGGGAATCATCCATACACAATCATTCACACTCATACACTACGGACAATTTACGAACACTTTGTTCATTAACATAGATATGTCTTGTGCTCCCCATCAAAAAAGAACAAATGCACATATAAATAAAGAAACAAATTCAGATGAACAAAGACAAACAATATATTAACAATACATTAACTATATACATAATGTTAAATGTATTTAAATGCATTGCTTAGAAGCTGTGCAATAAATGTTATGAAAATACATCTGACTCAAAAACAATTGCTAGGACAGGGTTTTAACATGAAAGGAATTAAACAGTACCTTGCTTCTCTGCATTCTCCAGCTTTTCAGCCAGATCATTCTTCTTTATTTTCCTCAGGATGTCCACTGTGATCTTCAGAGCTTCTTTTGGTCCAAAACATGACACCATCATATCCACTGTCTTCAACCTGTCTGCATTCTCCATTTCAGCTTTTGTAACACATACATGGTCATTCATTAAATACCACTGAAACTCCTTCAGTTCAGCTTCTACCAGTCCCTCCAGTTTGTTCTTGAGCAGCGGTTTAACATTCGCCATGGTGCTTCACCCATTCACAGCTACAGGACAAGAACAACAACATCTGCATTAGTTTCACAATTAACATATAAACCTAAGCATTTATTTATTATTTAAATAATGAAATTACCCTGTGAGAAAAAACTTCACATTTCAGAAAGCTAAATATTGAAAATTAATTGTCACTTTTTAAAGTGGCTCTTACTAACCAGGAATAATGTAGATGTTTCTTATTTGTCTACTTAAATTCTGTCTTGAGCAGAAGCTCTGCAACTCTTCTTCCTGTATCATCATACAGGAGAGTTTATTTAGATGTTCAACTGGTTAGACCACAACCATTTTAGAAAACCCGTTTTAGAAAAATCTTCAGATGACACATGAGACACTGAATATGTATGTTTCACATTTTACTGCATTTGCTCTTTACAATTCTAATTTATTCACAGCATTGTGCAAAAGAATAAATACACCCTTATTTACAGCAAACATAAAACTTCTTTTGGGTAGAGCTGTGCACAACTCATATGCTTTGTAACACACAGCTCTGTAAATCATTCATGAAATTGTTCAATTCAGAAGACATTTTCACAGCACAGATTTTGACAGCTAGTTCAACATTGTTGCATGTAATGACTCCAGTAATGAAATGAGAACTATAGGTTTTATATGGAATGACTATTACTGTCAACCTACAACCTAAACAGAACATTGAAAATCCAAAGGCAAACTAAACACAACATAACAGGGCATAACAGAACAAAAGACAGAACTAATTAGACAATGAGGGACAGCTGGAAACAAGGAGTGATCACATGACTAGGATACAAAACACAAAAACCAAAACAAAAACTGGTGTCCTTGAAAACCACCAGAGGGCACTGCAGCAGGTGTGACATTACCCCCCCCTTTAAGGAGTGGCTACCAGACACTCCCAAAAACACCCATCTAGGAGGGAGGCGGAACGGAGGTGGACCGGGGGAGGGATGGTGGGACAGACCAACACTACAAACCAAACAAAAAAAATCCTTATAACACAAAACAAGGAATCAAAGAGAGTCTGTAAGGGCTTAAGAAGAGTCTAAGGAACTGGTAAATGAAAGAGTCTCGACATATCAATCCACAAATATAAGACCACCATGGTGGTACCATAGGGGAGAAGGTCCCTTTTAGCCAGTTGTGGTTCCACCAATTTAAAACTGGTGGCTTTGGTAGCAGCCCACATGGAACAGAGGACCATCCTGAGGGTCCAGATGAGATGCCCGTTTTCCTCCATGGGGCATTAACTGGTGTAAAAGGCAAGGACCCACTGGCTCTTGAGAATGTTGGTTTGCCAGCACCCGAAAACAAGGGTCCGCCGCCACTTGTGGGCAAGGACTCAGCATTTGAGAGCGTGTGTCCGGCGCTTGAGGGCGAGGGTCCGCCGGCGCTTAAGGGCGAGGGTTCGCCGGCGCTTGAAGGCGAGGGTCCGCCGGCGCTTGAGGGTGAGGGTCCGCCGGCGCTTGAGGGCGAGGGTCCACCAACACTTGAGGGTGAGGGTCCACTGGAGCTTGAAGACCCGCTGGCACTTAAAGGTGAACGCTCACCAGGGCTTGTGGACGAAGGCTCATTGGTACTGGGAGACAAGGACTCAAGAAAACCAAAAAATGAGGTTTCCAAAGTAATAGAAAAAACTGGTTCTATAAGAACAGAAAAATCAAAGTCAGAAAAAATTGAAAATAAGGATTCCCCCAACTCTAAAGATGAATCCTCCGAACAAGTGGTTTCAAAAATAGTCAAGGGTTCAGGCACTGGTTTGAAGATAGCTGTGGTATGGCACTGAAGCTCAGAGCTTTCGACCATCTTTGGCAATTGCTGCAAAGTGGCCACAATCTTAGGCATGAAATCTAAATTAATGTCCATCTTGCAAAAAGGTTCAGAAATATGAGCTTTGTTTAAACAAAATTCCAAATCATCAGCCATTTTAGAAAGGGGGCCTGGAGCAAAAACAAACTCGAAGGGTGTCTCAGGACTAGAAGTTCCCTTAGGGGGGATTCAAAAAGATTAATTGTAGGCTGGGTCGCAACACTATCCAAAATCTCATGAAGTGAGTCAATAAGCTCTAAGGCCATGCAAAGACAGTCAGGGGCAATGGTATCTTTAGGTGGGGCTTCTGAAGTTAAATTCATCTTGGGAACAGAATCAACCTTTAGACTATTCACTTTAAGGTGGACAACTAACTCCCAAAATTGAGTGATCCCAAGTTCATCCATCTCCTCAATAGAAAGAGGATAATCAAGACATTGATTCAATATAGTCATCAGTTTTTAGTCCGATAAGCCCAGTCCCACAGCCAAAGTCCAAAATGACTGAGCAAAAGCTCCTACCTCCCAACCCTGCTTACGTTCAGCCACCAATGCTTGAAGACGAAGTGACCGCTCCCTTTCAGTCACTGGAGGAACCATTTGGAGACTCATACTTGACAAAAAACAAAGCAAAAATATGGGGGGAAAAACTGGGGCAAGAGAGAGAGAGAGAGGGAAAAAAAATGCTGCTGGATCTTGGTAATGGCCTTTGGATTATGTCACGACTGGGTATCACAAAAACAAGGGAAAGATCCAAGTGCAGCAAAACACATTTATTGCCAAACAATAAAGATCCCAAAAAAATGACAAAGGGACAGGCAAGGTACCAAAATCGAGGACAACATGAAGTGCAAAAATGAAGATCAAAAGTGAATCAAACACAAACTAAACAGGTATCCAAAAACATAGCAAAGATACTAAACAAAGTGAACAAACCAAACACGGTGAACCAGATCACGAATAAAGCACGACAAACCCAAACAGAACATTGAAAATCCAAAGGCAAACTAAACACAACATAACAGGGCTTATAAAAGACAGAACTAATTAGACAATGAGGGACAGCTGGAAACAAGGAGTGATCACATGACTAGGATACAAAACACAAAAACCAAAACAAAAACTGGTGCCCTTGAAAACCACCAGAGGGCACTGCAGCAGGTGTGACATTTTGCTTAGAACACATCCAATTGGCCACTTCCAGCTTGCTTGAATCCTGATTGGCCTACAGTGTTTTAAAAAGCCATGACACCACTTCCTTGGCAGCCATCTTGTTTTTGGTCACTTGCTTGTGTTTGTTGAAATGTTTGAATGTGGTATAGTGCAGAGTTTTTTTGGATGTGGACTGATGAGGACTGGGAATATTGAGATTTGTGAGTACTGTTTGCTTTGTTTGACTTCTGAGATTATATTGAGACTTGTGAGTACTGTTTGTTTTAGTGTTTACTTTGTTTATGATACTTTGTTCCACCGGCTTGTTTGACCTTTGTTGCCTGCTGACATTGATTTTGGATTGTCCTTCTAATATGGTTGCCTGTTTTTGTAAATAGATTGTAAATAGTTTATATAATGGGATAGTAAGGAGTTTGACGCCATTTTCTTTGTAAAACCTTATGGCCTCTGTTTTTGTGTTAGGTAGTTAGGGAAGTGAATTGTACTTTCTTTTATTTTAGTTTGATCAGGTAAGTTAGAGATTTAATATAAAGGATTTTTTTGTTTGTTATTTTGGCCTTGTCAGCTCCCGAATTCAAATCCCAATAAATCTTTTAATTAATTTTGGTTGTCTTGTCTTTCATGTTGTACAACATCCCTAGACGGTGCGTAACACCATTACCAATATTAATGTGCCTAAAGCACAATGCCTCATGGGTTTCTCAATTTCAGTCATGACACACCAAATCTGGCTTCCAGACAATGGCGAAACATTGGGCCATAGCTTGCCCAGTTCAGGACAAATTATAGGTAAATAACTTGACTGAGACTAGGCCCAGATATGGTCCATGTTTGGCCCTTATATGGAAGCTAGACTTCGTCCAATGTTTTCACTGTTCTCACGGTCTCCCAAGTTTGTTCTTCCGAAGTGACCAGGCAAGACGGGTCTTCACAAGTTTGCAAGTCTGTTCTCTGCGTTGTTGGACTTGAGAAACAGTGGAGAGAAGAAACTCAGCTTCAGGAAGCGAGCTCACCACTACGGAACTCAGCGAAGACAGCCTGACGAGTCACAGACATGAACAACAGCAAATTGACAATGTGAAACACAGACTAGATATAAGCATAGTAATGCACAGCAGCTGTAGCGTGCTGATGAGTCAGCTGAGTGGTGCTAAGCAACGAGGAATCACCAGTTACAACAATACCACGTGACCGCACCGATGCTGAAGATAAACACAGAACATCAGCCTATCACATACCCCCCCCCCCCCAAATCACCCCCCCACACACACACACAACACAGAAAGAACACACAGACCAACAACGTGCATTACTAAGAATGTACCAAGTACAGTATTACCAAACTTAGAAAAGTTATCTGTTATATTTCTGCATTACAGCAAAAACTAATAAATTACAGTAATTGCAACACTAACATTAAAAGCAGAGAAAAAGCTTATACTGCTGATAGATAGATAGATAGATAGATAGATAGATAGATAGATAGATAGATAGATAGATAGATAGATAGATAGATAGATAGATAGATAGTCAGAAGTTTTCAAACCTTTCTCTGGGTAATGACCTACTCCATAGACGCTATAAATCAGCTCAATCCAGCAAAACTTCTTGTCCTGCTCAAAACTCTGACTACACATCATATCTTCATGGTCAAACTGGATTTTGTGGGTTTCCTCTGGGTGCTCTGGTTCCACCACAGCCCAAACACATGCGCTATAGGGCAATTGAGTAAGCTAAAATGCCCGTAGTGTATGAGTGTGAATGTAAGAGTGTATGGGGTGTTTCCCAGTTTTGGGTTGCAGCATCCACTGCTTAAAACATATACTGGAATAGTTGGTGTTTCATTCTGCTGTGGCGATCCCTGATTAAAAAAAGAGACTAAGCCGAAAATAAAATAAATGAATGAATATCAACATTCATTCATTTTCTTGTCAGCTTAGTCCCTTTATTAATCCGGGGTCACCACAGCGGAATGAACCGCCAACTTATCCAGCAAGTTTTTACACAGCGGATGCCCTTCCAGCCACAACCCATCTCTGGGAAACATCCACATACACATTCACACACACACTCATACACTATGGACAATTTAGCCTACCCAATTCACCTGTATCACATGTCTTTGGACTGTGGGGGAACACTGGAGCACCCGGAGGAAACCCACGCGAAGGCAGGGAGAACATGCAAACTCCACATAGAAACGCCAACTGAGCCGAGGTTCAAACCAGCAACAGCACTACCTACTGCGCCACTGCCTCGCCCCATGAATGAATGTACTTTTGAAAATGATTTTCCTTATTTTAGAGAATTTGTTACTTTGTTTTCTGCTTTAGTTTTGAGAAATGTCATGATCTCTGAAATGTACAGGTTTAATAGTATTTAGACAAGTGTGTATAAATAATGTAAAACAGGTGACAGTTGTAGCCACAGCAGTTGTTTATCATCAGAATCAGTTAAAGCAGAAACACTTCAGGCAAACAAATGAAGCCGGTCTGACTGCTGAAACTCTTCAGGGTTTTCAGCTCATGTATCTACAAATAAGATTGTGTGAATCCACTGTAAAATAAACTAAATACATTCATGAATACTGTTATTGCAGATTGAGTTTTATTCTGTAGCTTCAGCAAGGGCGCACTCACACTATGCTATCCGAACCGTGCCAGGCCTGTTTTCCTGTATGTTTGAAAAGTTTCAGTACTCGGAATCATGTCAAAAGTGGCTCATCTGTTCTGCGATTTATTTTACTGTTCCACTGCATATCAAACAACTAAAATTATATAACTAAAGAAATGTTCACTGTGCTGAGCTTAATAAACACTCATAAACTCACAGATAACTCATAAACACAGATTTCAGTATCAGAATGAGAAGGTTTTTGTTTTCTGTGATCCTCTTCTAGAAACGCACTTGACATCAAAAGATGTAAATGAAATCCTCAGAATGTCTTCATCTCAGCAGTAAAGTCTCAGAAACACAAAGAGATGATCAACTGATAATCAGACGACACTCATAGATTATATAAAGCACAGAAAGAGCAAACTCTCACCTCAAATAATGGCTGCAGATCTTTCTGTTCCTCTGCTGAACTGTTGAGTTTAGCTGAACAACAGATCTGAATATTCTTTCACCTCTGAAAAACACAACAAACCTGTTTAAGACATGAGGAAATAACCAGCCAGATGAGAAACACAGACACACAAGTAGATAAGAATAAAGCATAGCAATGGAGGCTTTTGCTCAGCTGGTAATAGCAGTGTTGACAGTACAAAAGTAAATCAGTCACTGTAATATAACAGGTCAGTTTTCCAAACGTGCTATATATTGTACTTGTTATAATCTCAGTAACACAAGTTACAATGAATGAATTTTAGCCCCAGTTAAGTCGTGTGTTTTATATTGTCCCTGATGAGAAGTGTGTAGAGTTTAAAAGAGTAAAAGTAGAACAACAAAAATGGTGAAGCTATTGAAAAGGCTTCTATAAGCTGTATTTTAAATATACGTTTCAGACAGTATTGATCTCTAAAACACTACAGCAGAGCCAGACACAGCGTCATCACTCCAGGAAGGCAGACATGTTGCTCAGCCTTTGAGCTTATTTCAGCTTTCATCTAAGCCTGTGACTGGAGTCTGTTGAAGTGTTTGTGTTTCTCTTCAGTGATTCTGCTTATTAACAGCAGGTCTTCATCATCAGTGCTAGATCATCATTTAATTGTCTGATTAACTCAATGTAGAGAGGGAGCGGACAGACTCTGAGCTGAGGAAATGTTACTCAGAGGAGTTAGTGTGGTAGTGTGTCATTCAATCACAGCTTGTGCGCTGATCTGAGGTATATTTAGCAGATTCTGTAAGATATACAGTTTAATATATAAAACAAACCAGGCAATGTAACACCCACACCCATATCTTTTCAAGCATCAACCAATGTCTTAGAAATAAAAGCTCAGTACAAACCAAATACTCATATTTATATGTTTACTCTACAGCACAATAATCTCTCGAAAGCTGTGCTGTTTAAACCTTTACAGTATACTGGATATTCAAGGTCTGTTCATCATCAGATTGATACAGTTCTGTCCTGTACTTTTCTATTGTACTTTTGAGCATTGGTAAATGTCCTAAACACATACAGGAGGATCTACGCCAATGGTGTCAAACTCAAGTCCTGACAGACTCAATAATCTGACAGACTATTAGATGAAACACTGCTGGATCTGGGTTATAAGAGACTATCTGTGTGGAACTGATCTAAAAGCTTTATTTGATCACAGTGAACGTCTCTCTGTTCTATTAAATGAATGAAACACATAACAGAATAGAATCTGACTTTAATATTACATAAACTCTCGGAAAATCTTCAAATGCTGAAGGAAATCTGCTGAATGTTCACCCTGTCAGACGATGTTTTGACGAACACAAACCTATCGCTGCTGAATGTAGAGTCTGAATGAGTTCAAATGAACTGTTCTGATGGTCTGCTGTCTTTGATCATAACAGCACAGTGTACAGTAAGGGTTATCATGTGTCTGTAGCAGCAGAGCTAATGACAAACACAGATCTGGAGATCATGGAAACACACTGCAATATTTACAGCTCAGAGGATGTGAAATCAGACTGGGTTGATTATGTTTGATGAATAATAGTGCAGCAAACCCTCACTGGTGATCCTGATATCATTCACAGCAGCTCATATTAAGCTGGACTCAATAAAAGACTTTCTCCAGCTGATTTCCCTGAATATACTCTATATATACTGTCATGTTTGTGTCTTCATAAGTGTGCATTTTCACTGCTTCAGGATCAAGTATTCTGTGGAAGGAGGCAGTCCTTCAAATAAACCTGTTTTGTAAGTATTGTGCATTCCTCAACAGGTTTCTTCATGTTTCTCAGCACTTCTTTTAGCAGAAAACACACACAGCAAAAAATTCCAGTGTTAAATATACAGTGTCATTTTTTTTGGTGTTGTTCAGTGTTAAAACTGGAGTACATTTTAATCCACGAGTGTGAAAACGCATATATTTAAGAGTTTTTTTTCCAGTGTTAAACTTTTAACCCAATATGCAGTGTATTTATCATTAGTGATGGGAAGTCCTTTTTTTTTTACTTGAACCGGTTCTTTAGGACAAACAGTGATCAAACCAGTATGTTTTACGAGTCTTGATGATATAATAAATTATATGATATAATAAATTAATTCTCATCAGAAGCAGTGAACTATATGCACATGCATATTCTATTAATATTCAATTGTTATTAAATAATCTTATTTTAATAACTCAATGTAGATCAGTCATTTCAGCAGGAGTTTGTCCTCTGCGTTTGGACACTTTATCCTGTTACAAAAAAAATAATAATAATAAAGAACAGAAACAAAACAACTTCTCTTCAACACTTGCGTCAACAGTTTCTTTATATGAGAGTAATTACAAAAAAGAAATCAGGTGAGCCAGAGCAAGAAACAATAGCCATAATCCATAAATGAGCTGAATAAAACGAGTACTCCATTTCTTATAGTGTTGTACACTTAGGGTGCTTTCACACCTACACTTTTGTTTTGGAACGTATCTCGTTTGGCCAGTTAGCGCAGTTCGATTGGCATATGTGAACAGGGCAATCGCGCTCTGTTCCGCGCCAAAGTAATCGCTCCGAGATCGCTTGAGTGAGGTGGTCTCGGCTCGATGGAAACGAACCCTGGAGGGGTTCGATTGCAGTGAGAAAGCGATCCGCTCCAACGGACCAACGAAGAAGCCGATCGCAATGCGTGATGGGTAATTTCGTAACGTTAAATACATACATTCTGTGAAAGCAGTAAAGTTAGCTTGTTTTGCTAATAGCCTACTTAAAATGAATCAAGGATTAACCTGGAGCTCACCGGAGGTCAAATGCCTCATCGACATTTGGTCAGATGAGCATATAGCAGAACAACTATGCAAAACACACAAAAACACAGAAATTTACAAAGTGTTCAGTGAGCGTCTGCAAGACATGGGCTACAATCGCTCCATAGAGCAGTGCCGCGCAAAAGCCAAAAAACTGCGTCAACAGTACATAAAAGTACGCGACTCACTTCGCAAAACAGGGAGTTCTGGAGACGAGAAAGATAAGTTTACCTGGTTTGATGAACTGGACAAAATACTTGGTACCAATCCAGTAGTTGATCCTGTGGATGTGGTGGAGTCTAATGAGCCTGACAACTGTGATCCAGCGTTATCATCAGCCAATATCTCTAGCCAGGCTGAAGGATCAAATGATCACGGTGAGTGGCAAAATTTCATTGAGGTAAAGTTGGTTTTATATTCGCACATTCGTTTATTTAGCAGTCTCTATATTGTTTATCATCTTATTTTGAATATTTGGTCAGAATTAGCATGCAAGTATGACTAAACAACATCAACACTATTTAACTCACTGTAAGCAATGTTGTACTTTGATAGTCATTTGCTGCTAACATTATTTCCCTATCTAAAATTTGCAAAGAATACTTTTCTGAAATTATATTATTAAGGAGAATGTCTGAATATCCAAATATAAAACCAACTTTACTTTTATTAAAATTTCATCCCCTTTCAAATGTTTGAACATACATGCTGTAATATACACGTTGTTATTTGCTTTGTGAATATTTATGATCCACAAATATTTGTGTGCTGTTTAATGGAGGCTGGATAGATGGATATAATTTGTATATCAACGCTTTTTATAAACATAAATTACCATGCATGTTTTATTAGTACACATGTATCATTTAATTTAACTCTGAGATTAGAAGTTTTAATTAAATTTTAATCAAGTTTTTAATTATTAAAAAAATGTATTTAAGTTATATTTTAAGAAATGACTTTAACTGATCTATTTAATAGGTGATGATGGTGCTGTACTTCTGGATGAGGAGATGTCTGATGCTGCTCAGAGCACAGACAGCAGCTTCGAAGAAACAACACAACGACTGCCTATTCCTGGAGCTCAGTCGCGCAAAAGAAAACACAAATCATCCTACCTTGATCAGAAGTTTTTGAGTTACATGGCTGAAAACAGAAGGCAGCTAGAGGCCTTGAACAAGGCTGAAGAACAACATCTGGCTCAAGAGACTGCTATTTTTGAAAAGATGCTTAAAGCACAACAAGAAGCCGAAGAAAGTAGGTTTAGGAGAATGCAGGAACAGCAACAGGCCAACTACCAAATGCTGCTTCAGGTAATGTGCAGTTTCGTAAATACTCTGCATCAGGAACAACCAAACTCCACTCTTCCACATCCAACGATTCCTCCAACAACATCTGGGTCATGGCCAATTTCTGTACCAACTACCAAGCCAATTTCATCTGTCCCGTGCCCAGTGATGCCTATGCCTCAGCATGAACACGTGTCACAACCGTCATTAATCGAAAATACACAGCCATGTGTATCATCCACACTGCATTGTGTAAACAGTGCTCAGAATTATTACAACCTGTAATACAAGTTACTATACCTTTAAAAAGGTTTGTTCATTTATTGTTAGTGCATGTTGCACTTTGTTTTGAAAATGTGTATTCAGGCAGAAAGCAAAATAGAAAGAAGAGTTGTAATCAAAAAGTTAAAAATTCAGGGCATTTAATTCATAACAGGTTTTTTCAATCGCATGGTCTTACAGTGTTATAAATGACCATCTTGTATTAACATAGCTTGCCACTGACAAGAAGTTTATTTTGAATTACCAGTTTGTAAAAAGAGAGAATGTACACTTTAGTACAGAAACAATTTATGTACAAGTAAAAAGTTTTAATAAAGACTTAATAAAGTGTTGCTTAACCACCTTATAACACTTCTGATTCTTTATAATCTAGAAATATAAAAACACATTTTTAAAGTTGCATGTAAAATGATGCAGCATATTTATTTCATCCAATTTTGGGATTGTCAATCTTAAAAAGCTGGTTCGCCCAAAAAGAATATTGGCATCATTTACTTATGATTCCCTTGTTCCAAACCTGTTTAATTTTTTTTAATCTGTTGAATACTAAAGAATATATTTTGAAGAGTGGTAAAAACATTTAACCATTAACTTCCATGGAATTAGTGTTTTCCTAAGTAAGTCAGTGATTAGTTTTTCAGCATTCTTCAAATTATATTCTTTTTGAAACCACTTGTGGCGAGTAAATTTTTATTAGGTGAGCTTTCATATTTAAATTTCTAACATTCTATATCTTACAATGTTTATTGGATTTTAGAAATGATGTATACATTCATATTCTTGAAAAATATCTGCAAAGAGCATCTCTGACGTTATTGCCTTGAACATTCTCCTGTTCCTGAGGTCTTGCATCCTGTGATTGTTCTTCCTCTTCTCTTACATCATCTCTCCCATAGAATTCTTCATTGCGTACTTCACAGAAGTTGTGTAGCACACAACAAGCAGAGACTATACGACTAACAAGAGTAATGTGGGCCTCACATTGCTTTAGCAGACAACGCCAGCGTCCTTTCAGGCGCCCAAAAGCACGCTCTACAGTCATTCGAGCTTGACTTAAGCGGTGGTTAAATTTGATCTGTTCAGGTGTCACTCCTCTTCCCTCAGGATAAGGCTTCATCAGCCAGTGTGACAGAGGATAGGCAGAATCCCCTAAAAGAAAAAGTGGCACATCAATTGCCTCAAATGTTTCAGTCCAGGTCGGCAGAAGGGTGCCACTACTACCACGATCAAAGAGTGAAGAGAGACAAAAAACACGGGCATCATGAACTTTTCCTGGTTGCCCAACGTTAATGTCCCAAAATTTCATCTTGTTGTCAACCACAGCTTGCAAGACAATGGAGTAGTTTCCCTTTCGATTGTAATAGTCTGCAGGTGTGTTGGATGGAGCTTTAATGTTTATATGTGTTCCATCAATAGCTCCTGCTACTTGAGGGAATCCCCACCTGTCACGAAAGCCCTGCACAATCATTTTGAACTCTGCTGCAGAGGGTTTTTTGATGTATTGTGGCTTCATTATCACATTTATTGCAGTCACAACTTCTTGAGTGATGATGCAGCATGTGGACACCCCAACACCAAATAAATGTGAGATGGACCTATATTCAAGATTAGTTGCCAGTCTCCAAATACATATCGCCACACGAATTTCGACAGGAACTGGTTTTCTGTATCTAGCATTTTGCCGAGTTAGCCAGGGCCGGAGTGTGTCACACAGCAGAATAAAGGAGCTTCTTTGCATTCTGAGATTTTGCAGCCATTCGTGGTCCGTCCAAGTATTATTGATGTATTTCCACCAGTCACAACTACGTGGGAATACCCATATTGTCCTGCAAAAATAAACAACGAGAGAAAAAAAATTATGTAGACATTCTTGAAATATTTTTTTGGAATAGTAAAATTAAATTCATGACAGTTTAGGCACGTATTAATAGTACACTTTCAATAAACTATTTTACAATAAAAACCCACTCATAGAACATTATGCATTTTTACATTTTCTAAATATTTAATTCTACGTTACATGATGATTTATTGGTTTAAGTCAACACTTAGCGATAAATAAAAACAAGACCATCGCGCGCGCTTTCTCTCTCACTCACTCATTCATACATGCATGTGTACATATGAATGTGTGTGTGTGGAGGGAAATTACACATACCTGATGGATCTTTGGAGTCTGTGGGTTAGCAGCACGTAATCGCCATTCAAAATCACAGCCCGCCTTTTCAGTGTATAATGCCGCCTTACAGCTCTTCGTCGGAGAAGATGAATTTTAAAAATGTTTTCTCGCCGAACCCTTGACTCCTGCTCAAAATTATGAATCAATATAACAACAGCAACAAAAAAAGCAACAACAAGCCCGCAGATATGTTGTGTTTCCATCGGGACGGATCGCAGATGAGGGCGCATTTCCGGTAAACAAACCCAGGAGACGTTGACCAATGAGAGAACAGTTTACTCGCACGTGACTTGCATTAGAAAATTTGGTCCGTTTGGAAATTTTGCAGTGTGAAAGCGATCCGCTCCAATGAATAATTGCTACATTGTATCAATTGTAATCGCTGTTTCGGAACAACTGAATCGATTCACAGGTGTGAAAGCACCCTAAGTCTGTTTTCACTGAAGCGCAGTCATCATCATGTTGTGTTGGCCTCATAGATGCTGCTGATCAACACATTTGGTTTCTAGAATTGATATTTCTCGAGTTCTCCTGCTCATTCAGTCATGATAGATGATGGTAAATGAACTTGAGAGAGAGTAATATCCGGTGGCATCTGTCAAAAAGTTTGATTGATACCCTCCATGCCCCTTTTGGGGCGGGGCTTCCGGTGTAAACCCCGCCCCTTTCCGTTAATTAGACTCTTATCAGTTGAAGTAAATTAACAATTCCGGTAATCAGATTCTTATCAGTTGAATTAAATTAATATTCCGGTATTATTACATTAAAATGAGATATTTTAATATTATGAAATAGATTTTAATGAAATAAAATATATTAACCGTTATTAAAACTATATTATACAGTATTATATTTTAAATATTTTAATAAATTCAGTTATTATAATTATACAATAATATATTGTAATTATTGTTTTAAATTATGTTTTTATAATTAAATTATAATATATTATGTTAATATATTATGTTACAATTAATAAACTAAGGTATATGCACAGCTGTGTTGCCTTTGCTCTGTTGTGGTCAGAACTGCGTGTCTGTGTATGTGTGTGCGTCTCTCCGGCTCGGGTGTGGGTGTGGCTTGGGAGGCTGGCTGTGCCTGCGTGGGTGTATGTGTGCAGGAAATTTGAACCGGTTGAAGCGTGCTTGAGAAAGATAAAAGACATCTGATGACTTTTACAGCGAATGCGTGTATCTGATAAGCGAACATTATGACATCACTACCCAAATTTTGTAGTGAGTGTATGTTTCTTTAAACTGAATGTTTTTCATTGACACACACATTTTCAAATGAACAATCTAAAATCTAACTGAATGTTTTTCACTCAGAATATAAAACGTTATCATACGGAAAAAAGGTCTTTAAAATACTATTGATTAAACTTAACGCATGACTAGAGTTTTGTTTTTACAAACCAATAGCATTGAAATAATTCAAGCTTATGATTTTGCACTTTTTCAACACAAAATGTAAGCTTTTTATGTATGTGCTAAAAATCCGTAATTTTGCGCCACTGTTAGAGTTTGTATGTTACAAAGCATACTTGCTTTTAAAACTGTCGGTTCACCAAATTTACTTAATGTTGTTCCCTTTCTTCTGGAGTTTTTAAGAACATCAATGTTTCATTTAAGGAAAAAAATGTGATGTTTTGAAATACAATGGTTACATCAATATGGTCCAATGAGAGTTAGAATTTCTGGGTTTCATAATATGGGGATATTTTTAACCTCTAAAGTGTCCCAAGTAACAATAATAACAACACTTAGCTACAGTTATTTGTATCGTAGTTGAATGCTACACGCAATACTGTCAACAAAGCACATCAATATCAAAGAGTAAACACATTTTAATTTAAGAATACTTTGCAGTAAACTTTAATGCTTTAATAAGTTTATTTTATCAACCCCTGAATGCAGGATGATTTTTGAAACATTTCAGTATATTTTATGACCACTTCCATCTCACCAAATGATTTGACCTAATTCAAGCAGCCATTTTCTGCTGCACTTTTTAACACAAAATGTCTTTGCAAACTTTTTGCATATGCGTTAAAAGTCTCATAGCATCTGTTATGAAGCATACAGCAAAAGTCGTAATAACCATTTCTACTGCCAATTGTCTTTTGTTGTCTAATTCTTCATAATATTTTTTTTTTACGAGAACTATGAATCTACAAAACTAAATTTAATACTTGCCACTAAATCCGCATTAATATGTTTTTGCAACAGTGTCTAATGTACAGTGTATTGAAAATATTTTCTTTTCAACTGTCGTGAAAGTTTGAGTTTTAAATGTTTTGGATTTAAACCGGTGACAACCAACAATATTATGTATACCTTTTGTTCATACACTTTTTCAAATGAATGAAAAATTATGAAAAATTATTGTACGTCAGTACTTCTAGATTTAAAACTAAATTGGGCGACAATTTTTAGGTTGTCTTTCCAAACTGACTACAAAATCGTTACACATGAGAAGTGTGTGTTATTGGGTTGTCTTAAATGTCGACCAACTTTTATTAAATGATCTGCAGTTTATACCTTTTTTGGTTTAAACAAGTAACCAGTCCTTGACACGCTATGCAACATTTTAAATTTTTTATAAATATGTAAATATTCATTTGGCATAAATATAGAACTTTAATAAATTTCGACAATATTTCTATTATTTGTTTCACATCGTCATGTTTAGCATCTAGCTCATTTTCTAACTATTTACAGTACAGGCATAGACACTTTTCAGAACAAGCAATAGGTCATTTATACCGCTATAGACTTTGAATGCACCAATTAACACTTGGCCAATCTTGCGACTTTACTTTAAGTTAATATTTTGTATGTAAACCTGATCCTGTAAATTTAATCCAAAATTTAAAAATGACTAGGTTGGGTAATGAAACGCCAAGCAGTTTATTTTTTCTTTAGAAATGCTTGTAGAATTGAAAATCTACTTAGTTACATTAAAACATTTTACTTGTTTAACACAAAATAATAAGTTCACTTAAGCTGAAAAACGTTTTATTTCAAGCACATATACACTTAAATAGAGTAGTACATAATGAACAAATATGGATTGCATAACAAACAAATCAACTAAAAAAATATAAATATATACAGTCATACATTGAAAAACAGGGTACACCAGAACAATAACGACATTACTGAATATCTAACCAACAAAGAAATGCTGCTAAAAGCATTCTGTCATGTTCTAGAATGTGGTTGGTCATAACTTTCACAATCTCAGCAATATTTGTTATTTTGTTTTGTGAAACCAGTGACACACAAATATCTGTTATATATGTAGACATACATAGAACCTGCATTATTCCCATCTCATCACTCAATTCAGTCAACACCTCCAGAATTTTTGTAATGGTTGCACAGATAGCACCATTGCTACGAACACACAGGTGTGTCAATTGATTTATCGTATCGGCCCGTGAGTTTAAGGCCCCTCTCACAACGTCCATTTCTCTCTTGAGATTTTTCACACGTTTGCCATCTCCTGTACAATCATGATTAGAACCACATGCATCATTAATGATCTTCTCCAGAAGAAAGACCATATGGTCCCTATAATGCTGTTAACATGTCATCCACAATTGACCTTATTTGACAATGAAAAACAGTGTCGCACTCCGTCAGCATTTGGAGAACAATAGCAATCAGCCATCTTTGCAAGGGGGTGTCAGAAGAAATCAGAAAATATTTTTTAGAAAACTTTTTTTATTACAATACAAAGTATGTCCCATAATCGGTGTAGATCATACGCAGTAGTACCTTATAGATGATGCTGGTGTCCTTAAACAGCGATAGTTCAGTCTTATAGTTCAGTGCAAACAAGACCAAAGTAGGATCTCTGGTCCTCGGAGATAGTATCTTTTTATGTTTTTAGTCTTTTTACTCCTGATCAATGGATTCTTGTAGAAAGTTCTGGTATCAGTGACTGTGCCCAAAAGCATTACCCTACTCCTTGGTAGCTAGTAGTAACAATGGGCTGCTTTATCTACACATTCAATCAGGCCCACCTTCACTTACTGGTCAGCACTATGAACATCTGCCATGATGTCATAAAAGTCATGAATAAACATTTAGTTAACATCTTTTCATTTATTTAAGACATAGGTGTGATGATGTAGGGATACCTAAAACTATACAGGGTCATACCATAAATATATTCACAATGAAAGATTTTAGAGAACTAATATTATAGATTTTTACATTTCATGGAAGTTTTAGGTTGACAAAATTTAATGCTCAGCTGAAGACATTTCAAAATCTGGTTGCTACATAAAAAGAGATGTAAAATAAATTTGAATGTTTTTATGCAAATATGTACTCGCTTTTCAACATTATTGTGCAGTCTGAATTGTTCATTATAGTCATCTATTTGGTTTCCTATTAGCGCTGAAAGCAATTACATATTTAATTAATAATTGGCATATTTCTTCATACTGTTGTTTTTAAAAGAATGATTGAGAAGAAATACGCTTACATCTACACTTACATATTTGTTTTGGAATTAAAAATGTAACGATACAAGACACGCTATTTATTTTAAGTGAAATATACTTGTAAGGAAATACAATTACATTTATGAAATATCCCATATAACTTATTACAATGCCTTTGAGGTAAAGAAAGAGAAAAAGTTTAAGAGACGTTATCCATAATTGGTTATTAGATTAAAAATATTTTAAGAAGTCGAGTTTGGTTAAAAATCTAGGCCTACTAAAATTGGATCTGTTAAAACATAAAGAAGTTAAAGTTATGCTTTATACGTTCTGGTGATATATAAACATACACTTTAGCATCACTATAATATAGATAATCTACGAGTACCAACATTTACCAATTTGACACAAACTTGACAAAAACTGTTTGTATATGTTTGTTGCAGAGTAGCAATAAGTATTTTTGTTTTTATTGTTGTTATGTGACACTAAATCTATTTTCAGACCTATAATTTTAGTGAAATACTTATAAAATTGAAATAACAAGCTTATAAATTTAGATAAACAACGTGTGCTAGACATCTTGTTAAATAGTTAAAGCTACTGATTGTGCTAATTGAAAATTTAGCATTTTATTTAGCATATTTAGCCATTTTAAATATGCTAAATAAAATGCTAAATTTTCAATTTATATGTAGCATAAATGAGTATGTAGCAGAAAACAACTAGTCTCATATGTCATGTTTGTGTTCAGAGGTCTAAAAAGTACTCAAAAATGCTACTGAAGTGAAAGATTAAACAATGTGATGAAAATTGTACACATATAAAGGTATAATCGTTTGAATGTTAACATACTGAGTAAAACAAAGTGTGCTACATGTAAAAATAGTACTTGTGTAATAGTAAAAGAAACAGCAAGAATGAATTCATAGATTGTTGTTTAAACTTCAAAATCTCTCACAACACAGCATTAATGAACAACATACAACGCTTTATCCTGCTTTAGAACCGTCTGTGTTAAATTGTATTTAACTATCAAGCTACAGGCACTAAATATAAATTATTCATCATGCCTGAAGTTGTAAAACCCATGAATTAACTTGTGCAGATGTTGATTTGTTAAAGTCAAGCCTTTTGGGGGGATCAAAACAAAAAAGTCAATATTTCCATGTTTACTGTGATCTTTTTAGTATAGTATACTGTAAAAGTATAATTTCAAGTGTCACAGTAGTAAACATTAAGCACACAGTTAACTATAACATTTTTATTTGTACATCCTGTCAACTTATAAGAATAGTAGTTCACTTTTACTTGTAGTAAATAAATAGTTTGTGATGTAAGGATGCATTTATAGCCCCTTTCACACAGTGATACCGGTAAATATCTAGAAAATGTCCGGAACGACTTTACGGTTATATTGAAAAAAGCGCTGTTCACACAGGCGAGGACGTTACGGAAATTTTCCGGAAAAGAGCATTCACACATCCATTCCAAAATACCGGTAAATTCTGACATCATTCACCACAAATGAGCTTTAAACGGCTGCGCTTGTATCTGTAAACATTTGACTAAATTACAAACTCTGTGGATGATCAATATTGTGAACAACTTTCGCAGGATCACTTTCGCATGTCGAGATGTTCATGATATGTGTGTGTGCTGGCGCTCACAGGCTGTTTTACAGGCACACGCAAAGCTTGAAGGTAAACAAACAACAGCTTATCATAAGCATCTCATCGATGATTATTTACACAGTTGGCATTAAGAAGAACATAGAAACGGGATCTGACTAACTTCTAGCAGCTAAATGTGTCTGGAAAAATATTCAAAGGCTTTTATTCTCACAAACCGCGCGGACGTAAATGCGTCTGACTGTTGTGATTGGCTAAAGCAGACATCTTACGTCAGCACGTTCTAGACGTGCACGCGCTTATTACGGCAATCTTCCTTCTGCATTCACACAGCGCAGCATTCCGGCAAATTGCCGGTAATGTTACAACTTCTCTTTCCGGAAAATAGCCAGAACGAATTTACCGGTATTTTCAAAAAGGACCTGTTCACACATATAACCTTTCCGGAAAATTGCCGGCAATTTTCCGGAAAGGTCTGTATGTGTGAAAGGGGCTTATGACAGCATTTTAACCATCCATGTGCTCATACAAACACACACACACCACCCAAAAAGACCTGTCGGTGCTGTGTACTCGATGCTTCAACACTTGGAGCACAGGTCTGACTTTCCAACCAGTTTAGCGTTTTCATTTCTAATCATAAACTGTATAGTGCTCTAGTATCTTGAAAGTACACTTGCAAGAGTACTGTTAGTATAGCCTTAGTTAACTAGTAGTGCACATAGCATGTACCACTAGGGATAGTTTGTTATTGAAAACATGACATGCTATTTGTAGAAGCCATTTTGGAAAGAGCTGAAGTAACCACTGTGGGCATACAGTATGTTGAATTGTCCAATCAATCAAAAGAAGTAAAAAAAAAAAAAAAACTACAAACCAAATGTACTTAGAACACATACTGTAATAACATTGTGCGCGTATAACAATGAACAAGCATATGACAAATAACTAAACCCTTTCTGTTTTTATAAGTTTAAATATACTTAAGTCAGGTTTAAGTTTATTTCAGTGCAGCATCTAATTTAAATTTTGTGGATGTGTATGCAGGTAACAGACTGAATGTATATTTTCTTAACAGCTTAAAAGAAGTGTACTGATAGCAGACTTACTGGGGTTGATGAGTATTGTGGAGTTCGATGTGACGGGACATGACTTCTAAAGAATCAAAGCTTTTTGACTGTAAATAAAATTGGAAGTTGTAAAAAGTACTATATTTTTTAAAGTAATGAAGTAAAAGTAAACAATAATTTTAATTGTACTCAAGTAGGGTACAAATCACAAAAGTAGACATTAAGTACAGCAATCACCTAGCATTGTTTGAGTGCCTTACATCTTGTAACTATATTAAAGACCAGTCTAAAAATGTCATAATATAATTTAATAATGTTCATAGAAAGACTGTCATTTCATTGTGTAAGTTGTATATGGTCATATTTTGGTAAATTCATCGAACATGATTTTACTATGTACTATGATTTTACTATGAGTGTATGATAATTGTTTATTTGAAAACAGCAATATTGTAAATACAGACCATTGCAGTTACAAAAAAAAAAAAAAAAAAACAGTTCATCAATTAGATAAGCAAATTTCTGTAGTTTGAATTGAAGCTGTATGTCTCTTTTTTTTAATATGCTGTAAACAATTTCACAGTGGCAGGGTTCTCATGAATTACTTTATAGGATAAAGTTATGTACATTTTGAAAATTAAGTTTCATGTATATTTATTGAATATCAGCTTAACTAATACAATAAAATTTTATTGACTTTACAAAGTGTGGAGCCCTAATTCACGTAAATGCATTTGCTCTGCAACCGCATGGATGTTCTGACAATATCAGAAGAACAACTATTTTTAATTTCTTTTAGAAAAGATCTTTAAATTATTAGATGCTTACGCACAACAGAGCCGATTGGTATATTTGCAGAAGAAGTTTGTAATAGATTCAATAAAAATAAACGTACAGTACATTAACAGCTCAGGTAGAATAATTTTAAAAAGTGTTTTGTCTATTAGAAAAAGAGGATATGTTTTCTGACTTTGGTTTAGTACTTAGTGTTTTAAATGTGTTATTTTGTAGCATGACTCTTGAGTTAAGGAAATGTAAAGCAAGATAATAATTAATGACCCTGTGTCATATCACACCATGTATATTACCCATTGATTTAAAGTAAAGTTGTTTTGAAAAAGCTGAACTTTGAATGTTCAGGTTTAGAGAAGAAGTTGAAAAGGTTTTAAACTTCTATTAAATAGTTTTTAGTAGGCATTAAAGAATATTGTCAACATCACGCATGCTGTTTTTAAGCATTTCAAGTTTTTTTACTCTCTTTGCAAGATGGTATAGCAATATGTTCCCTATCATGACTGCCAAATGTATTGCTTTCTTATCGTCAGTGTCATGTGTTGTTTCATACATCTCAGAGGGTTTCTTTAAGTGCTACTGAACCAAAACAGTGAATTGTTGTTGGCTCGTGACCTAGGCCTAAGACCTTGTTCTTGTTAGGCCTAAGTCTCAAAATAAAAGTTACAACTATAAGCCAAAATGTTGTCATTACAACCTAAGATATGGTATTTACTGGGTTAATATTGTAAAACGTATAATTTACTTTAATAGACAAAAAGTATGATAATATTATGATTGATCCTGTTCTAAAATACAATATGTATTAATAATGTTAAATACAACATGTTTATATATATAAACATGTTGTGATAGTGATATGATAAAGAGAGAAAATGATAGTGAACAATAAAGAGTTGATTAAACAAATAACGTATTATAATTTTAAACTTTTATTTTAAACTTAAATTAAAATTTTATTTATGGTTACACCTAAAAATAATTAAGTCTAGTTTTTTTATATATTGAAAACAACTGTTAAATAATGTTAGTTATTTACCAAAATAATGTTTAACTTATATTATTTAAACTTATATGTAGCTTAATTCATATTAAGTGTTTGTTAACTTCATAACAATTTGACAATTAAAAACTTCATGATGTATCATTAAGGTTATTAGTGTTGAGCCATCAAACTCTAATAACCAACTCAGACTATCCAGTTTAGATTAAAACATCTATTTTTAATGTAGAATAGTCTAAACAGTAGGCATCCAAATATTTGTATAATTTTATTTATTGCATTACATTTAAATAAAGTGGAATAATCATGAGTTTTAAATAAACATTTACTTATGTAGAACAAAAACAAATAAACAAACAACCATACATAAGCTCATATTCCATTGCCTGTGAATATATAGATATGCACTTCATTTTGTAATCACCTCATGAGCTATACTATTTAGAAAAAGACACAAATAATCTATTAATATTACATTCATGGCCCATGTAGAGCTGATCTACAGCCATTAATTCTGCTCCGTTAACCAGCTCTTGACTCTATTCAGTGTATATGTGCTTGAAATAAAACGTTTTTCAGCTTAAGTGAACTTATTATTTTGTGTTAAACAAGTAAAATGTTTTAATGTAACTAAGTAGATTTTCAATTCTACAAGCATTTCTAAAGAAAAAATAAACTGCTTGGCGTTTCATTACCCAACCTAGTCATTTTTAAATTTTGGATTAAATTTACAGGATCAGGTTTACATACAAAAATATTAACTTAAAGTAAAGTCGCAAGATTGGCCAAGTGTTAATTGGTGCATTCAAAGTCTATAGCGGTATAAATGACCTATTGCTTGTTCTGAAAAGTGTCTATGCCTGTACTGTAAATAGTTAGAAAATGAGCTAGATGCTAAACATGACGATGTGAAACAAATAATAGAAATATTGTCAAAATTTATTAAAGTCCTATATTTATGCCAAATGAATATTTACATATTTAGAAAATTTAAAATGTTGCATAGCGTGTCAAGGACTGGTTACTTGTTTAAAGCAAAAAGGTATAAACTGCAGATCATTTAATAAAGTTGGTCGACGCTTAAGCCATCCCAATAACACACACTTCTCATGTGTAACGGTTTTGTAGTCAGTTTGGAAAGACAACCTAAAAATTGTTGCCCAATTTAGTTTTAAATCTAGAAGTACTGACGTACAATTTCGTAATTTCTCATTCATTTGAAAAAGTGTATAAATAAAAGGTATACATAATATTGTTGGGTGTCACCGGTTTAAATCCAAAACATTTACAACTCAAACTTTCACGACAGTTGAAAAGAAAATATTTTCAATACACTGTACATTAGACACTGTTGCAAAAACATATTAATGCGGATTTAGTGGCAAGTATTAAATTTAGTTTTGTAGATTCATAGTTCTCGTAAAAAAAAAATATTATGAAGAATTAGACAACAAAAGACAATTGGCAGTAGAAATGGTTATTACGACTTTTGCTGTATGCTTCATAACAGATGCTATGAGAATTGTGTAAAATTACAGACTTGTAACGTATATGCAAAAAGTTTGCAAAGGCATTTTGTGTTAAAAAGTGCAGCAGAAAATGGCTGCTTGAATTAGGTCAAATCATTTGGTGAGATGGCAGTGGTCGTAAAATATACTGAAATGTTTCAAAAAAACATTCTGCATTCGGGGGTTGATAAAATAAACTTATTAAAGCATTAAAGTTTACTGCAAAGTATTCTTAAATTAAAATGGATTTACTCTTTGATATTAATGTGCTTTGTTGACAGTATTGCGTGTAGCATTCAACTATGAAACAAATAACTGTAGCTAAGTGTTGTTATTAATGTTACTTGGGACACATTAGAGGTTAAAAATATTCCCATATCATGAAACCCAGAAATTCTAACTCTCATTGGACCATATTGATGTAACCATTGTATTTCAAAACATCACTTTTTTCCCTTAAATGAAACATTGATGTTCTTAAAAACTCCAAAAGAAAGGGAACAACATTAAGTAAATTTGGTGAACCGACAGTTTTAAAAGCAAGTATGCTTTGCAACCTACAAACTTTGACAGTGTCGCAAAATTACGGATTTTTAGCACATACATAAAAAGCTTACATTTTGTGTTGAAAAAGTGCAACAGAGTGCAAAATCATAAGCTTGAATTATTTCAATGCTATTGTTTGTAAAAACAAAACTCTAGTCATGCGTTAAGTTTAATCAATAGTATTTTAAACACCATTTGTCCGTATGATAACGTTTTATATTCTGAGTGAAAAACATTCAGTTAGATTTTAGATTGTTCATTTGAAAATGTGTGTGTCAATGAAAAACATTCAGTTTAAAGAAACATACACTCACTACAAAATTTGGGTAGTGTCAATAATCTTGATTCATCTAAATCTAATGGTCAATGAAAAGCATCATTTGCTCAGTCTACTTTCAAGAACTACTTGTAAACTTGACTAATTTTGACAAATTTGTAAACTTACTTGATTTGTCACTGTTACGTAAACATTTTGTATAAATGCAGGATCCAGTAGTTAAACTAATAAATTTTTTTTCTGTAGAAAATTAACTAAAGTTAACTGGGGGCCAGAGCTGTAATTTTTTTTAGATAAAACTGAAAATAAATGTTTGTTTATATTTTTTATTTAATATTTGAAATAATCCATTTTTTCTTTATAATATCAAGTATTTTTAATTCATTCAAATCAGTTTGAAATACCAAAATTCCATAACTAAGCTACATGGCTTGAATTGTGAGTTTTACAATTACTACGAGTAATACATATATTTTGTTGACTTTTTGAAACAGAAATATCAATACTGTCTAAAGACTGATAAGTTCTTATAGTAAATATTTTACGTTTATTTTCAAATCTACACTAGTGATGATCAGTGTGCAAAACATTAAGTTTTTTAGATTATTCGTACTACAATGTGTGCCATAAATTACAGAACATAATTGTAAATATATTGAGAATGTGTTAGTCAAAAGAAAATCATTCAGTTTTTCATTAATCACAAAGACAACTTGAATTTACATCTGTGATTTTCAACCAACAGTATAGAACTACATTTTTAGATTAAATTGTTTTACAAGGTGTGACAATTTGTCGTCAATACAGATTGAGATTTGTTATTTAATGGATTACTATTGTAAACATATTCTAATTTGATAGTTTCAACATTGATATATTAAAATTATATGACTGATGCTCTTTTGTCTGTCTTAAAATATTTATTGGTTTAATGTAGTAATAATGTGAAAAACAACATAACCTATTAATGAGCAATAATAAAGGCAAATTCATTAAATACTGTGTCGTGACTTCAAGTAGACAAAACCCAGACCCAAAAGTGCGCACACACACACACACACAAACACACACACACAAACACACACACACACACAAACACACACACACACACACACACACACACACACACACACACACACACACACACAGTTGGCTGCATGTGAACATAAAGATATGCAATATCAGCACACTTTCTAATCACCTAACAACATATAGCATTTAGTAGGAGACACCAACTACATACAGTCACATACATACAGATATATGTTCCATATCTGATATTAATCTATCTTTCACAAACAGTTGACGTGATGTTGTCTATTGATAAGTTTTCCTTATCAGACACACAGCCAGAGCCACTCCCCAGACCTACAGTCCTACCAGAGAGACACACACGCACAAACACACAGTCTCACGCTTAGACAGCCGGAAAGAGCCGGACTGAACGATAACCATGTAAACGGACGTTTGCGTTTATTTAACAACCGATGTCATAAATTTCGCTTATCAGATACACGCATACGCTGTAAAAGTCATCAGATGTCTTTTATCTTTCTCAAGCACGCTTTAACCTGTTCAAATTTCCCGCACACACACAGAGACGCAGCCAGAGCCTCTCGCCACACCCACACGCAAGCCGGAGAGACGCACACACATACACAGACACACAGTTCTGACCACATCAGAGCAAAGGCAACACACCGGTGCATACACCTTAGTTTATTAATTCAAACATAATATAATATATTAGTATATATTATAAGTTAATTACATTAACATAATTTAAAACAATAATGACAATATAATATTGCATAATTATGATAACTGAATTTATTACAATATTTAAAATATATTACTGTAAATTAGTTAATAATATAGTTTTAATAATGGTTGATATAATTTATTTCATTAAAATCTATTTCATAATATTAAAATATCTCATTTTAATGTAATAATAACGGAATTATTAATTTGATTAAAATGATAAGAATCTGATTACCGGAATTATTAATTTAATTAAACTGATAAGAATCTGATTACCGGAATTATTAATTTAATTCAACTGATAAGAATCTAATTAACGGAAAGGGGCGGGGTTTACACCGGAAGCCCCGCCCTAAAAGGGGCGTGGCAGTCATCAATCAAACTTTTTGACACATGGTACCTTATATTCCTCTCTCTATCCTATCATGACATTGTATGTAAACACTTAGTTCCTTTGCATAAGTTGCATCTATACTTTGCTGACATAGACCTGTAACATCTCTGTTGACATGAGCTAGTGGGCTGAGAGCCAAGAATAGCAGGACCCCTTAGACTAGAAACCTATTCAAAAATGGTCAAGAGTTAAAAAGAGACTTAGGGGTGTGTATAATAATCCTGTATAAAAATTGTAACAAACACACTGAAAGTTTAGAAGGAGCAGGAGAGACTTCAGAAGGTGTCCAGGAGAGACTTCAGAATGCTCTGGGGTCTGCTCTGCTCTTTCTCGGCTTTATTATGGAGAATAAAGTCTATTTTCTGATATTCAAAACCTCCGGTCTGATAATTTGTAATTGATGAGAAGTCAAAATTTACGACAAATGACGCCCAAAATCGTGGGGCTGGAAAGAGATGGACGGGTGACACTGGACATGCTGGGGCTTGGAGGAAAAACACAAATATGTGGCCACGATAAAAAATGGTAAGCAATTTTCGCTTATACGTTTGTGTTTTTTCTACCAAGGACCTGCTTGTAACGGTAAAAAGTCACTTGAACTGTTTCTCCAGCTATAACGAACTACAAGTAAAACTAAAAAAGTAAAAGTAAACATAAAAAAGGAAACAAAGGGGTTTTGAATACCAGAAGAAAATAACAATTTGCATGCAAATGATCTGTGTTTTCCTAAGAGGGCCTTGACGGATAGGATAAACGTTAACTAGTAACTGTTACTCATGTTTGGGAAATTTTTTAATGATGAAGAATATGCCTAGAGCATTTTTAAGTTTTAAAAGGAAGTTCTTAAAGTGTGGTGACAGTTAAGAGATTAAAACAGATTAATAAAGTAGAGAGAAGCGCGCAAATACCTCGGAGTACCCGTTCTGTTTTAATAATAATAAATATTATTATTCAGGAGGCTGGGGGAAAAAAGGCAAAAATCCTGTGAATTGCTATTTTTACTGAAGGACAGTAAAGACGGGAGCAGAAGTAACAGGTCACTCAAGAGGAGTGTAGTGGAGAATTCTGTGGTTACAGCTCTAAGGTTAGAGGCTGCTCGGACAGGTCACTCAAGAGGAGTGTAGTGTCTTTATGTAATTGTAAGTATTTGTGTATTTGTCTGTGTTGCTGGGGTGCTTAGAAGCCTTCACCTTTGATCTAGAGAGACTAGAATAGAGGTGAGGTTCAGGCTACACAGTGTAAGAGATGAGGTTAGGACGAGTGAGAAGTATGATTGTGTTTAGAAGTATGGTTGCAATAAGAGTGAGTTTAAAAGAATTATCGTTTTATATTATAATATAAAAGAAGGACTGCATATGTTGTGTGATTTAAGAACAATAAGATAGAGAGTGATGCAGTTTAGGGAAGAGATTGTGATACAGAGGAGGTTTAAGCCTCATAAAATTAATTGAGATCATATTGCATTTGAAAGACACAGACTGAAAAGAACAATATACTAGTTAAACATTTTTCTGAATTATCTCTGTGTGTTTGAAGTGTTTTTAAGTATAAACTATAGGCAGAGAGGTGACTGAAATTCCTGACATGTCGACAGTCTGGAAGAAGGTCTGCTTCAGGAGTGGTAAGAATCTGTCTATTTTAAGAACAAAAGTTTCACAGGACAGATAGAAGCTAAAGAGTCAAGATATATTATAAGGTATTAAATAAATAGAAATATTATAAAGTAATGTAATAAGATAAATGAAATAAGGAAATCCCAATGATAGAATAAGATTTAATAAATAAAAAGTTTTAACAAAAATGCACCTAGAAGCTATACTAATGAATATTAAGAAATAAAAAATTGAAGCATAGAAATATCTACATATGGAGATTAATAGTTATATTGATCAGGAAATAAGTTTACTAAATCAGTATGAATAAAAATAGATAAGTTAATGATTTGAGTAAATAAAGAACTAGAGAAGAGGAAAACTTTAATGAATATGGATTAATTGAAGAGTTAATGATCAAATGTTTAAGAAAAAAAAAGTTTAAAGAAAAATGAATTAGGAAAATCTAGGAGACAAAAATGCTAATTTTTGAAAAGGAAAAGAAGCATAGGAAAATGGAAAAAAAAGATCCAAACATTGTTTAATAGAATAAAAAGAGAAGATGTTTAAAAATATATATTAAACAGATAAGATAAAAATTAGAAAAACCAGTAACATTTGGAAGAAACTAAGATTGGGCTTTAAAAGATAAAATTATGTTTAAGTGCAATAAAATATTGTTGTGGTTTACGTTGACTGTTTTCATCTGTTTTAAAGTCAGCTACAGGCTGTCATCTGAGCCAACAGCTATTTGTAGTAAAAGTAGTGAGTCAAATGTAAAGCATAGACACTGAGGAGACATTAAAGAACATCATAGTGAGTTCAAAAATTTTATAGTGAATATTTTATGTACTTAAAAAGTGATTGAGAATTACAAATTGCATTTCAGATAGGAAAAATGCTTAAAGTAAACAAACATGTAGAGTTAAAATAGTACTATGAACTTGAAGCTACTGCAGTAAGGATTTTGAACAGTTACATTAGACATTAGGCCACCATATAGTACTGTTGAATTAAAACAGGTATGGAAATGTTAGAGAAATTAAAATAGTGTAAGATGTAATGTAACTAGTGAGGAAGCACTAGAATAAATTAGGAAAAATAAGTGAAGCACAATCTGAAGCCAAAGAAATTAATTAGAAGAACATTTAAGAAATAGAAAATTAAGCATATTTACATATAATAAAAATGATTGATAATTAGAGAAAATAAGTCATTAAACAGCAAAAGGAAAAAAATGATAAAAGGAGTCTTCATTTGATAAAGAAAAAAAAAGATTTATTAAGTCATGAGCTAAATTCTATATATATTAATTAAGAGGATATATGGATGAACTTTGGGGGACTGTAGTCTCGTACCTACCAGACATCTCTGAGTGTACTGGCAAATGGAAAGGTGTTTGAAAAACACAACGAGCAAAATGGCTGTTGACACTTGTGACATGCTACAGCAGTGATGCAGGCACTGCATACTCAGGATTTACTGAGGACTGAAAAAGCTACATTTTTTCAAAGACATTCAAAAGAGACACTAACAAGAGACTGATGAACTGATCAGAGAGAAAAAAACGCTCCACCAGAACTTTACATCAGCTGAGACAAAGAAAGAAGCCAGCCCAAAGAGAGAGGGGGAAAACTGTTCCCTGATATGAAGGAATTTCAGGACACCACAGAAGCACCAATCTGTGAGCTAGTTGTCTCAGGTTGCGAGGTGGGATAGTCTGACAGTCCACCTCAAAGTAGCTCCTATAGTCCAAATTAAGTTCAAGCATTACAGAAGGAAAATTAAGAACAAAAGTGTAGCTACCCATTCTTGTATCAAATCAGACTCCTGTCAATTTGAGAGAAATTATTATCATGCAAATTTTTAAGTAAGAAAAAGTGTTATAAGGAAATTCTACAGTGAAACTTTAAATGTGTAATGTTGAAATTATAAATTATGATGAATGTTAAATAATTTAGGTTTAAGTTTTAATAGGTTTAATCATAAAGGTCCTTAAACATAGAAGGATAAATTACAATGCAGGAGACTAACTAAAGAAAAAGAAAAAGCTTTTGATAAGGCAATAATATCAGAAGCAAAATCTTATTGTGAATGACCTAAATCAAGATTGGATATTGAAAACTGGAAAAATTCAAATCTAGAAAAATTATTTATAGTTAAAGGAAAGATTGAAATAACAATTTGAAATAAATTCACAGGACATAAGGTCAAAAAGTAACAGTTCTAAATTACTATAAGAAAAATTGAAAGAGAAAAGTGTTTAAGAAAAAGATAATGTTTTACATGAAAACATATGTGAAGAATAATTAGAAGAAAATATTAAGGAATAATAGTTAAAACAGAGCAAAAAGGAACCTACAAAACATACAGTAAGTTTTAGTCAGCTGATAAAAAAGTGCATCAAAATTGTATGAACAACAATTGAGGGGAATGCCTTAGGAAATAGTTGTCAGCCAAAAGAAAATAACTCAAAGACAAAAAAGGAATTAATATATAGATCAGAAAATAAATTAGTAAAGGAAAGAAGTGTCAAATTCCAACTAAATGATTGTCATTACAGGACTGAGATGCAGATGAAATCAGCCAGCAAAGTGAGGGTTAAAATTAAATCAGATGTAGATCTGCCCAGAAAGAAAAACACTAGATGCTGAAATAGGTATAAAACTCCATTGAAAAGTGTAAAAATAGGAGCATTAATAGAAACATTTACTGTAATAAACAATCTGTCCTAGACATTTCTATTTAAATTTAAATTTAAGAGTAATAAATTATAAGTAGCTAATAATATTTAATTGAAGTTAATTTGATAATTAAAATAAATGGTTAATCAAGACAGATAAAAGAGGCTTAATGTTGATAATATGATTTAAGAGCAATCAATAGGAGAAGATTTTCCAGCTGAAGTTCATATTGTATGTGAAGATATGTTCTTTTGGATGGTAAATATATTAAGTGCTTAGTTTCTATTGAGTTTATTTTAGGTAACTACCAGAGGAGGGTAGAAACTTGTTTGTACTTGTGCAGCTTGATGACTAGCAAATACTGTATACACCAGAATGCATAAAGGGTTATAATAAGGGAGAAGATCTTAGGATGGACACTGTCACAATATGTGGATGATTGAATTATCTACAGCAGTGGTTCTCAAACTGTGGTACGCATACCACTAGTGGTACGCGGGCTTCCTCCTAGTGGTACGCGGAGGAATCGCTGAATAATGAAAAAAACAATTAACACTTTTAATCCTTTAATGCGTAATATAACATTGATGTGATCAGCATTGGCTGTTTTTTGAAGCGTACGATCACAACGCTGTGCTTAGAGTGTTTATTTTAGTGCATTGTGTGATAAGCTGCTGAAAATCAGTTTCCGAAGTTTAAGAATTGATTCTGAAGCGTGATTTGACTGACATGAAAAGTGGCCAATCACAGTCGACCTTGTCTAGTTGCGTGAAACGTAAGGGCGGGACAAAGGCTTTCTGTGTTGCAGAGACAGAAAAAACAACTTAAAAACAAATGTTTTGTTGGAATAATGCTTTTCACTACAGAGATGTCTAGCAGAGTAATTAAACCGCGGACATATTTCCTGCGTTTTTGATGATCTTCATACACGTTTCGCTCTCCGACAGCCAGTCGACTCGCCTCTGACCTGTCACTCCTCTAAATACATTCTGAATGGCGGCGCGGGAATGAAGGTATTGCGCAATTACTCATTTCTGCAAATGCGGCGAGTGCTTTATTTTAACACGAGAGCGCATTCATGTACTCAAATCGCTAAAACAGATATGCGAGCTCTTAAACAGGCTTTTTTCAAATTAACTGCAAGTGCTCTCATGATCACGTGTGTGCTCAGATAGAATACAATCGCGATCTTTCCACTATTAAAGTAGACATTATTTATCTTTGCTCCTTAACTAAATTTAGTATAAAAGTATTCAAAGTTATCAAATATTTAGAAATAGATTGATACATGATCGATGACAATGCTAATGGTCTTCTTATTTGGCTGTGTTGTGAAGTGAAACTTACTTTTAGCAAAGGTGGAACATTTTTTATTTCTTTACGACAAAATAATTATGCTGGAAATGTTTCTGGATGAGGTATTTGTGTGATTTATACATTTAGCTGTATTCTGATCTGTCCTAAAGCATTACAGGTCAAAGCAATCCGTTGTTACTTATTGTTTATTTATCACAATTTACAATAAGGCTCTTAAAGCACTGCTTTGATAAATGTAGTGTCGTCATATTTCAAATACCTCAAGTAAAATGAAGTCATTTGTTTTATTTTTTACTGACTTGTACTTGTATTTTTTTACGTTTCTATTTTAGATTAAGATCAAGTGTAAAATAAAATCTACATGTGATGTACAGCTATTTAAGAAACAAATTTGCCATATCGTAAAGAAAATAGTGTAAATTATGTAAATAAAAGGCTAAATTTAAATCTTTTTACCATATACTTTAATTTAACCTTTCAAAGCTTAAAAATATATATTTTTTAAAAATGGGCAAAATGTGTCTCTATGGCCTTAAAGATTATTTGGTAGTTTTACCAGTGCTATTGAAAAAAGATTAATTGTCATGAAAGGAAAAATTGACTATACTTCCTTTGTTAGTGCAAATTATACATGTAGCTTTGGGATGTAAGCAATCAAACCATTAAATCAGGTTTACACTTAAAAAAAAGTGATTTCATAATAAAAATCAGATTTTTTTTCAAAAGTAACCAACTAGTACTTTTTAAAAGAGTAATTTGTACTTTTACCTAATATTAGTATTATTTACTAAAATTTGTGTTATTTTAGCAGTGTAATAGTATTTTTACTTGAGTACAAAAAAGATTTCACAAGCACTTAGTGCAGGTTTATTATATTATTAATATATGATTAATAAATATTATTATTAATGGTTTTTATTTGTATCTATTCCTATATAATGTTTTATGGGTTTCTGAGAATACATTTCAGGTCTTCAATACATAGCATGTCAGTCTTGAAAAAAAAAATAGGTGCTGGAATTGATTTTCCTTAGGCTGTGCCTGTATGAACCCTGTCATGTACATTTAACATTTATTTCAAGATTTGTCTGAAAGTGTATGAATATGACATATAGCCTATATTTATAAGGTCCAAGCAGCATTTCCAGCTTTTGATGAATAGGCTACTATGAATACTTTAGATTTAAGTACAGCAGTTTTCTTTTTACTTTTTAAGAACAGCGCCATTTTTTATGAACTTTTAAAAGCACATTTTAACTAAAACTTTTTTTTAAATCTGCAAGCACAGTTAATGTTCAGACTATTTCAAATGTTTAAAGTGACTGACAATAATACATATTCTTACTAATAGGAAGTAATCTGCATCGTTTTAAAACTGTGCACACCTGTAGCTGCTTAATTAGGCTTACAACGCTATTTTTTAATACTGGTTAAAAAATAGCGTCGTAAGGTGGTACTTGGAGAGACGATTTTTTTCTAAGGTGGTACTTGGTGAAAAAAGTTTGAGAACCACTGATCTACAGCTTCACAAAGATCTAGTTCAATTAAAAGACTTGGCTGGAGACCATTGCTCCAAACAGTGAGAGATGATGACTGTTTTTGGTGGTGACTGGATAGAGAATTATTCCGTAAACAAGCACAGTTGAGAAACTATGATGAGTAGATGATTGGAGATGGTACCAGAAGCAAATTATGAAGCAGGAACAGTTATTCATTTGTGACGAAAGAAGTACTTCCAAGGATTTGAAACATCAGCAGAAATAAGTTCATAAAAGGTTTGCATTCATAAAGTAATTAAAATCTAAGTTAATAAGTGATCAATAAATAAAAACATCTAAAGGAGTATGAAAAATTATGAATAAAGCAAAAGAGAGAGTAATTGTATTATGCTCAATTACCAGAAATGGCTGAAAGAGATGAAGATGATCCATCAAGGCCAACGCGCAATGAAAGATGTGAAAATAATAAACTTAATGGGATTAATGTGTTAACAAGTCCATTGGTGAATGATGGCATGGAAACTGACAGAAACAGGCATCTAACACTGCATCGCATGAACTGCTATTGGGTCAACCCTTGCAAGAAACCATATGAAACTTTGCATAAAACCTTGCATATAATCTCACTTATAACCTTGCACATAACCTCTTGGAATGTTTTGCAAAGATGTCTAATGCAGTAGGGACTTTTATGAAGAAACAATTAATTGCCATGTGCAAAGCGATATCTGTGCAGGAAACCATGTGAGAGAGCAGAGATACAAGGTCCAAATAGTCCAGCTGATCGAGTCTATCTGTGGATGTTCTGGAAAAATGAGAGAGCTCAGGAGGAAAGGACCATATCTGGATGAGGGCAAATCCAACAGCTGCCAAAGTGGATGCCATTAATGGGGTACCAATGCCTCAAAGGAGCGAAAGGAAACAACTCCAGCAAGGGAAAGCTGACCGGAAACAGAGGAGCCTAAATATTCTAAAGCTCTAAACTACTAAGTGCAACGTGTGGAAGGAGAAGTTAATCAGAACAAAGTAAAGAGTGATTCTGATAATATGCCTGAATACCACATACAGAAGTGCCACAAGTCAAGGGATGATGAATGCACAACTGCAGATTTCAAAACTCAGACTCTCAACCACACATCTCCATTAACATCTATTAAAGTCAAGTGAAGATGCTGATAGCTTAGAAGAAGAGAAACAAGGATGACCAAAAATCAAGATCAACATTTGATGCTTTTTATGTTTGCATATTGAATTTGTTTGCATATTGCTTTTATGGTACCTATATATAATATCACTTCAGTATATTCTACATGAGTGTGAAAACCAGCAGCTAGGACTGAACCAACTGAATACTTATGCTTAAAATATTGTTGTATTTGATGTGTTAAGAGAAAAAACAGAGTACAGTCTTTTACTTCCTTCAAATCAAGAGGGAAGATGTTTGGCTGGACTTCTGTCAAAGTACAGTGGCATAATCTAGTCAATTGATAACAGCTATGTGGCTTATATCAGTCACTAGATAGAGGTAATTAAGAGAACTGGATTCTGAAATTGCACTTTGGGTTAAAAGACAATAATATTAAGACTAAAGTCTTAAGAGGAGGGATTGAAGAAGATTTCTATTCTCTCAGTGTGTAGTATTTTCTAAGTGTAAAGCAGTTAATTTTCTCTTCTCAAAATGTATGTAGTGTTTGCAGCAAACATGCCAGCGTGTGTTAAAAATACTGTGTAATATGAGTATGCCTGCACAGAAGCAACACTAGGAGAAGGCTATTACTGAATGGCTGATTGTGTAGAATAACTGAATATGTAAAGCACTGATTATATATGTTAAATACTTGTATGAAGCTATATGTGTCAGAAGTTAGAATGAGTAACATATTATCAAGTTATTATCCTATCATAACGATGTATGTAAACACTTAGTTCCTTTGCATAAGTTGTATCTATACTTTGCTGACATAGACCTGTAACATCTCTGTTGACATGAGCTGGTGGGCTGAGAGCCAAGAATAGCAGGACCCCTTAGACTAGAAAACCTATTCAAAAGTGGTCAAGCGTTAAAAAGAGACACAAAGGGGTGTGTCATAATTACCTGTATAAAGATTATGGAGAACACAGATAATTTAGAAGGTGTCCCGGAGAGACTTCAGAATGCTCTGGGGTCTGCTCTGCTCTTTCTCGGCTTTATTATAGAGAATAAAGTCTATTTTCTGATATTCAAAACCTCCGGTCTGATAATTTCTAATTGATGAAAAGTCGAATTCACGACATGACCCCTTTCAACCCGGGGATGCTGCAACCACAACGCAAAGTTCTAACCACTATACAATCACGGCAAGCTACGAGACTACGGCTACGAAACAGCCGTTGTGACCTATGTGTGGTATGTTCCTCCCTGTGACAAGCCCCTTTCTCTTCAGTGAGAACACTCTGTTGTTTTTCTCCTCCTACCAGCACAATGCTTTTCCCAAGAAACAATGGAAATGCAAACAGTTGACGACTGCTGCAATTTTAAAAAGGGGGAGGACGTAGTCGGCAGGATTCGAACCTGCGCAGGGAGACCCCAATGGATTTCTAGTCCATCGCCTTAACCACTCGGCCACGACTACAAGACTGCCTGTACTGCCATTTCTTTATGCCTAGTACACATATTGTGCATCCAGATGAAACTTTCATCAAGCGATAGCTCAACGGCAAAAGCTGTGGCTCCACAAAATGAGCGTCATACGCCCGAACAGGGACTTGAACCCTGGACCCTCAGATTAAAAGTCTGATGCTCTACCGACTGAGCTATCCGGGCTCCACAACAGTAATTTACAAGTAGGCAAGGTTTGGGTTGTGGTCGGCGCAGACCTTTACAGTACACTAAAGTTTACCGTGAGATGGGGTTTTAAGCTTATGGTTGGTGTGGATGTTGCTAAAACACGACAGGTTACTTTGAGGTTGGGTTTATGGTTTTTGTAGGTGTAGACATCAGTACAACACAATAGTTTGGACTTCATGTCATGTAGGAGACATTAAATAGATCAATGATAACTGCAGAATGTCTTTCTGCTGTTGTGGCAATGAATGGACACTCAACAATTGAAAAGATTCCTTCCATGCCTTAGAAGCGTGACTTGATCAGTACTTATCTACACAGCATGCTGGCATCAAAGATCCTATTTCTCTTATATCATATCCCTAGTCTTCCACACTTTAGGAAACGTAAACATTCAAGACGTGCCATTAGCACAGCCTGCACTAAAAGAAGGATGGAGATAACGGATGGCAACACAGAGTGCGACACCAATGTCACCTTGAAAAACCTGCCGTGACCCGGATTCGAACCGGGGTTGCTGCGGCCACAACGCAGAGTACTAACCACTATACGATCACGGCGAGCTATGAAATAGCCCTTGTGACCTATGTGTGGTATGTTCCTCCCTGTGATAAGCCCCTTTCTCTTCAGTGAGAACACTCTGTTGTTTTTCTCCCCCTACCAGCACAACGCTTTTCCCAAGAAACAATGGAAATGCAAACAATTGACGACTGCTGCAATTTTAAAAAGGGTGAGGACGTAGTCGGCAGGATTCGAACCTGCGCGGGGAGACCCCAATGGATTTCTAGTCCATCGCCTTAACCACTCGGCCACGACTACAAGACTGCCTGTACTGCCATTTCTTTATGCCTAGTACACATATTGTGCATCCAGATGAAAAATTCATCAAGCGATAGCTCAACGGCAAAAGCTGTGGCTCCACAAAATGAGCGTCACACGCCCGAACAGGGACTTGAACCCTGGACCCTCAGATTAAAAGTCTGATGCTATACCGACTGAGCTATCGGGGCTCCACAACAGTAACTTCCAAGTAGGCAAGGTTTGGGTTGTGGTCGGCGCAGACCTTTACAGTACACTAAAGTTTACCGTGAGATGGGGTTTTAAGCTTATGGTTGGTGTGGAGGTTGCTAAAACACGACAGGTTACTTTGAGGTTGGGTTTATGGTTTTTGTAGGTGTAGACATCAGTACAACACAATAGTTTGGACTTCATGTCATGTAGGACACATTAAATAGATCAATGATAACTGCAGAATGTCTTTCTGCTGTTGTGGCAATGAATGGACACTCAACAATTGAAAAGATTCCTTCCATGCCTTAGAAGCGTGACTTGATTAGTACTTATCTACAGAGCATGCTGGCATCAAAGATCTTATTTCTCTTATATCATATCCCTAGTCTTCCACACTTTAGGAAACGTAAACATTCAGGACGTGCCATTAGCACAACCTGCACTAAAAGAAGGCTGGAGATAACGGATGGCAACACAGAGTGCGACACCAATGTCACCTTGAAAAACCTGCCGTGACCCGGATTCGAACCGGGTTGCTGCGGCCACAACACAGAGTACTAACCACTATACGATCACGGCGAGCTATGAAACAGCCCTTGTGACCTATGTGTGGTATGTTCCTCCCTGTGATAAGCCCCTTTCTCTTCAGTGAGAACACTCTGTTGTTTTTCTCCCCCTACCAGCACAATGCTTTTCCCAAGAAACAATGGAAATGCAAACAATTGACGACTGCTGCAATTTTAAAAAGGGGGAGGACGTAGTCGGCAGGATTCAAACCTGCGCGGGGAGACCCCAATGGATTTCTAGTCCATCGCCTTAACCACTCGGCCACGACTACAAGACTGCCTGTTCTGCCATTTCTTTATGCCTAGTACACATATTGTGCATCCAGATGAAACTTTCATCAAGCGATAGCTCAACGGCAAAAGCTGTGGCTCCACAAAATGAGCGTCACACGCACGAACAGGGACTTGAATCCTGGACCCTCAGATTAAAAGTCTGATGCTCTACCGACTGAGCTATCCGGGCTCCACAACAGTAATTTACAAGTAGGCAAGCTTTGGGTTGTGGTCGGCGCAGACCTTTACAGTACACTAAAGTTTACCGTGAGATGGGGTTTTAAGCTTATGGTTGGTGTGGAGGTTGCTAAAACACGACAGGTTACTTTGAGGTTGGGTTTATGGTTTTTGTAGGTGTAGACATCAGTACAACACAATAGTTTGGACTTCATGTCATGTAGGAGACATTAAATAGATCAATGATAACTGCAGAATGTCTTTCTGCTGTTGTGGCAATGAATGGACACTCAACAATTGAAAAGATTCCTTCCATGCCTTAGAAGTGTGACTTGATCAGTACTTATCTACACAGCATGCTGGCATCAAAGATCCTATTTCTCTTATATCATATCCCTAGTCTTCCACACTTTAGGAAACGTAAACATTCAGGACGTGCCATTAGCACAGCCTGCACTAAAAGAAGGCTGGAGATAACGGATGGCAACACAGAGTGCGACACCAATGTCACCTTGAAAAACCTGCCGTGACCCGGATTCGAACCGGGGTTGCTGCGGCCACAACGCAGAGTACTAACCACTATACGATCACGGCGAGCTATGAAACAGCCGTTGTGACCTCTGTGTGGTATGTTCCTCCCTGTGATAAGCCCCTTTCTCTTCAGTGAGAACACTGTTGTTTTTCTCCTTCTACCAGCACTGCTGTTGTGGCAATGAATGGACACTCAACAATTGAAAAGATTCCTTCCATGCCTTAGAAGCGTGACTTGATCAGTACTTATCTACACAGCATGCTGGCATCAAAGATCCTATTTCTCTTATATCATATCCCTAGTCTTCCACACTTTAGGAAACGTAAACATTCAGGATGTGCCATTAGCACAGCTTGCACTAAAAGAAGGCTGGAGATAACGGATGGCAACACAGAGTGCGACACCAATGTCACCTTGAAAAACCTGCCGTGACCCGGATTCGAACCGGGGTTGCTGCGGCCACAACGCAGAGTACTAACCACTATACGATCACGGCGAGATATGAAACAGCCGTTGTGACCTGTGTGTGGTATGTTCCTCCCTGTGATAAGCCCCTTTCTCTTCAGTGAGAACACTCTGTTGTTTTTCTCCTCCTACCAGCACAACGCTTTTCCCAAGAAACAATGGAAATGCAAACAATTGACGACTGCTGCAATTTTAAAAAGGGGGAGGACGTAGTCGGCAGGATTCGAACCTGCGCGGGGAGACCCCAAAGGATTTCTAGTCCATCGCCTTAACCACTCGGCCACAACTACAAGACTGCCTGTACTGCCATTTCTTTATGCCTAGTACACATATTGTGCATCCAGATGAAAATTTCATCAAGCGATAGCTCAACGGCAAAAGCTGTGGCTCCACAAAATGAGCGTCACACGCCCTAACAGGGACTTGAACCCTGGACCCTCAGATTAAAAGTCTGATTCTCTACCGACTGAGCTATCCGGGCTCCACAACAGTAATTTACAAGTAGGCAAGGTTTGGGTTGTGGTCGGCGCAGACCTTTACAGTACACTAAAGTTTACCGTGAGAGGGGGTTTTAAGCTTATGGTTGGTGTGGATGTTGCTAAAACACGACAGGTTACTTTGAGGTTGGGTTTATGGTTTTTGTAGGTGTAGACATCAGTACAACACAATAGTTTGGACTTCATGTCATGTAGGAGACATTAAATAGATCAATGATAACTGCAGAATGTCTTTCTGCTGTTGTGGCAATGAATGGACACTCAACAATTGAAAAGATTCCTTCCATGCCTTAGAAGCGTGACTTGATAAGTACTTATCTACAGAGCATGCTGGCATCAAAGATCTTATTTCTCTTATATCATATCCCTAGTCTTCCACACTTTAGGAAACGTAAACATTCAGGACGTGCCATTAGCACAGCCTGCACTAAAAGAAGGCTGGAGATAACGGATGGCAACACAGAGTGCGACACCAATGTCACCTTGAAAAACCTGCCGTGACCCGGATTCGAACCGGGGTTGCTGCGGCCACAACGCAGAGTACTAACCACTATACGATCACGGCGAGCTATGAAACATCCCTTGTGACCTATGTGTGGTATGTTCCTCCCTGTGATAAGCCCCTTTCTCTTCAGTGAGAACACTCTGTTGTTTTTCTCCCCCTACCAGCACAACACTTTTCCCAAGAAACAATGGAAATGCAAACAATTGACGACTGCTGCAATTTTAAAAAGGGGGAGGACGTAGTCGGCAGGATTCGAACCTGCGCGGGGAGACCCCAATGGATTTCTAGTCCATCGCCTTAACCACTCGGCCACGACTACAAGACTGCCTGTACTGCCATTTCTTTATGCCTAGTACACATATTGTGCATCCAGATGAAACTTTCATCAAGCTATAGCTCAACGGCAAAAGCTGTGGCTCCACAAAATGAGCGTCACACGCCCGAACAGGGACTTGTAGCTATTGTGTGGTATGTTTATCCATGTGATATGCCTCTTTCTCTTCAGTGAGAACACGCTGTTGTTTTTCTCCTCCTAACAGCACAACGCTTTTCCCAAGAAACAATGGAAATGCAAACAATTGATGACTGCTGCAATTTTAAAAAGGAACAGGATGAGGGTATAGTTGGCAGGACTTGAACCTGCGGGAGAATACCCCAACGGATATGTAGTCGATCGCCTTAACCACTCAGCCATGACTACAAGACTGCCTGTTCTCCCATGTCCTCATGCCTAGTACACGTGTTGTGCAGTCAGATGAAACTTTCAGCAAGCGATAGCTCAACGGCAAAAGCTGTGGCTCCACAAAGAGTCTCTCATGCCCGAACACGGACTTGAACCCTGGACCCTCTACCGACTCCGCTAAAGCTGGGGAACAATAGCCTGTTTTGGAAGGGGAAGAAAAAAGCACAAGAAAAATAAGAAAATTTGAGAAATTGAGAAAGAAAGAAGCGAAATTAAGGTTATATTTTGTACTTTTTGCCCACCAGAAACTACTCAATGCATATATAACAGTACTAGTTCAAGAAATATGTCCATAAATAACACTTTGGGTAGATCACAAGGTTCAATCCCCGACTGGAGCAGGTATCTAACCAGGTTTAGTAATGGGTCGATCATGAACATTTCGTTCATTTTAAACGAATCTTCAATAGGATTTGGGAACTACAAGTCCTCTCAGGGAGTGATTTGTTAATTTGCGTGTGCGTACATTTGTGCAGGTGGTATCGTTATTTCAAGTCTTCATCACATTTCGTGTCGTTCATCGCAGAAAGGCAGAAACCAATCATATGCGTTTAGAGCCGAAAAAGATTTGATCCGTTCACCTCTTGAGTCCTCTATCGGGTCTGAGTCACTCAATCATTACGGGCCAATCATATGCGTTTAGAGCCGAAAAAGATTTGATCCGTTTATCTCTCGAGTCCTCTATCGGGTCTGAGTCATTCGTTCCTCACGGGCCAATAATATGCGTTTAGAGCCGAAAAAAACAATTGATCCGTTCATCTCTTGAGTCCTCTATCGGGTTTGAGTCATTCGTTCCTTACAGGCCAATCATACGCGTTTGGAGCTGGAAAAAGAATTGATCCGTTCATCTCTTGAGTCCTCTATCGGGTCTGAGTCACTCGTTCATCATGGGCCAATCATACGCATTTAGAGACGGAAAAAGAATTGATCCGTTCACCTCATGAGTCAGGTCTGAATTTGGAGAAAAGCTCAGCCACTGCACTTGACACCACCAACACTGGTTTGAAGTGCAGCTCAGGTTAAATACTCTCTCTCCTCTCTAGAAAGATCCAATGATTGCTACCAGGTGGACACAGTTACCTGCAGGGAGAGAGAGAGGAAAAACACAATGCTCATTGTCCACCAAAAGATATGTCTCAGGACGTAAGCCCTGGGATAACCGCTATCACCCTCCTGGAGCCTATACAGGCAAGAAATCCATTAATTAGTTGTTATGGAAGTTATTCATTAAGCTTTTAATGTACTACACAAAATGGTAATCTAAATGTTTATTTTATCATTAGTTTTATTTAATATATGTTTTTTTATTGTTTATTTTTTTAAGGTGAATTGCTGGGAATGGAGCACCTTTACAGCCAGACCGGCAAAACCCTGATTCCGGTGCTCCAGAACCCAGAGGAGGAAGACAGGCTGGTGGAGGAAGTAGATGATGAGGATCTACAAGATGACGGGTTTGAGGAGGAGATCATGGAGGACATCACAGTTCCAGTGCTGTATGAGGATGACCCCTGCCGTGATCTCAGAAACAGCCCCTCATCTTCGCCTCTGCCTCAGTCCCCAGCATCACTGGCTGAGCCGTCCACATCAGCTGGTGGAGAAGGACAGCTTCCTAGCCCAGCCCCCTCAGTGCCGTCACAGCCATCCAAGTCTGGAGACAGTCTCTCTGTTGAGGCTCAGGTAAGATATATTAAGAACTTAATTTTATTTAGTCTTTTTTTATTCCACATATACTAAATTTATTCTGTATTTACCAGGGAGTAGTCATTGGACCTGATGGCATTGCTGGGTGGGACAAGGTGCAGGATCTGGCTGCTTATTTGGTAGGTCTTCGTGAGGCTCCTTACCTCACTGACCTGCAGGTGACAGAGGCCATCCAGCTGTGGACAGCTCTCCTGGATGTTGATAAACAGCGCATCAACTACCAGCCTCGACATCAGCCTCAGCTGACACATGGGCGCTTTAAGGCACCGAAGCGCTCCGGAGTCACTCCAGGTGTGGAGAGCGTCAAGCGCTGTCTGATTGGACATCCTGAGGGTCCCTGTGCCTAGCACCAGCCGCTTGGTTGAGGCCATTTGTACAAAGCTGTGTGCCGTACACAAGTCCACTTCCAAGAAGGCTGGTGTTCGCACGCACAGGTGGTCTAAAATACTGACCGATTACCACCACATCCGGGATCTGGTGCTTGGCAGTCGCAGGCTGATGGATGAAACAGTGATCCAGCTTTTTGAGCTACATCAGAAGACGCTCATTCAGTGGTAAGCAAAGCACATTATTTTCTTTAAATTACCTGAATACTTCCAAATTAATATATATGAATGATACATATCATTTATTATCAGGTTTCAACGGAGGCAAAAGGATCAGGAAATGAGTGTACTCCCTCAAGGACTGACTCCACTTGATCCAATTGCTGTGGCAGATACGCAGCTTCCTTTGCCGAGGGGAAAATTGGACGAGGCACCGACAACATCAGGCCCCAAACACCAGTTTGTCTTTCCTCCAAATAAAGAAGGACAGGCACCTCTTCTTCGACCTGGTCGAAAGTCTGCTTCTGCAACCACCACAGTTTGCTTCTTCCTGCCGGATGCCACCACGATGTGCTCCTTTCCACCGGCCCCCATGACGGTATGCCCAATCGTGCCAACCCCCACAACAGTCTGCCACATTGCACCAGCCCCTACCATGGTGTGCCCCGTCCCACCGACCTTCACCACAGTGCGCCCCATCTAGCCAGCCTCCACCACAGTGTGCCCCATCATACCAGCCTCCACCACAGTGCGCCCTATTGCGCCGGCCCCCACCACAGTGCGCCTCATTGTATCTGCCCCGACCACGGTGTGCTCCTTTCCACCGACCCCCAGCACGGTGTGCCCCATTGCACCACCCCCCACAGCACCAGGTGTTGTGCAGCCCATTTCAGGACCTGGATCATTGTTTGGCACACTTGTTTTTAACCCAGACATGAGTGTGTCAATAGTGATTCCATCATTTGCTGCACCAACATCCAGTGCAGTCCCAGCTTCACCTGCACCTGCTGTTCCTCCACCTGCACCTGCTCCACCTGCACCTGCTGTTCCTCCACCTGCACCTGCTCCACCTGCACCTGCTGTTCCTCCACCTGCACCTGCACGGGAACAGGAGAAGGAAAGTAGAGTCCACAAAAGGAAGTATGTGCGTGCAGTTACTTTTAATGTTTGCAGCAAATGTGGGCAACCAAAGACTAAGGAGTTTGGCCATAGCCGATTTGGTAATGCCACATTTTGCCTGCAAATTTCAAATGGCAAATCCTTAGAGAACTGGTTGGCAGAACAGGACCAGCAAAATAAAGGACAAACTCCAGCTTCAGAATAAAGGACAAATTGCTGTATATATTTTTGTAAATGTTACATGGGTACTCTCTCTCTCTCTCTCTCTCATTTTATTTAATTATTGTGTGTTAATATTTAGCATTTTAAAGTGGCACTTATAGGCCCACTCTTATTTTGTCTTGTGTGTACTTATTTAATATTTGTGTATATTTTATGTAAAAATATATTTATATTTCTTAAAAAAATAACATTTTATACATTGCTTAAATACTATATTTTATATATTACGTGCCCCCACTCTTGCGTTTTATTATTTATTTATATTATTGTTTAATATATTGTGTATATAAAAATAAATATATATATATTGTTTTTATATAATGTGTATAATAAATAAATATATTTATAAATAGTATTGTTTTAATATATTATATGTGCATAATAAATAAATATATATTGTATTGTTTTTATTTATTGTATATTATATAGTTTATATATTAAGATATGTTTTTATGTTGTTTTTTACATTTTTTAAATTGTTTTGCGATTTTAATATTTGTATTCATTTTAATAAACCATTTTGCATATTACTTGTTTTTGTGTGCATTCATTTAAAGTTATTACATAAAGAAATATAACATATATTAATATATATATATATATATATATATATATATATATATATATATATATATATAGTATAGTATATATTTATATATTAATACATAAATATATATAATATACTTATATATACATAAACAAGCATACATATGTTTAATTGAAACATTTTCATTCATTTTTAATTAACGTAATATGCTTTTTAAGAACAATATCCACATAATAATAGTAATATCAATATAATTGCCTGTGTTACGTCAGTAAAATTTCAATAAGAGCGCAGCTGATTGGCTCCGCTGAAACCGACACTGATTGGATATTGTGTTACACAGATCGTGTGTTCGAATCCAGCACGCAAAAAATGACATCTAAAATGACATGCAATATGCAACCAAAATACCACATTATGCACAGTCACAAAGCCGCGAACACTACTGCAAGCGAAATTTGACGCATTTTTTCGTTTTTTTGCGGCTTGTTCGCTTGCGAGTGAGCGAGAAGATTGGGCCCCTTCCTATGCTAAGCGAGCGCTCTACCATTTGAGCTAATTCCCCTCGGAAAAACTCAAATTGGTAGTTTTTGGCGTGGTCAAAAAAAAAAAAAAGATCACATCTGCTCTGTGGTGGCCTCTTTGCCCTGCACGCCGTTTAGTCTATGAAATATTAAATTGTGAAATGGCAGCTGAAATAGCTCAGTTGGGAGAGTGTTAGACTGAAGATCTAAAGGTCCCTGGTTAGATCCAGGCTTTGGTAAAATAGTGTTGTTTTTCAGTTTTGGGCACAAGAGTTAGGTGACCGAAAGTCACCCAAAAAGCCTTGCTGCTGCACCCTTAAGTCCAACTGCTTCCACTTGACCAAAAAGCTATCTTACTTCCAGATGGTCACGTCGCTTCTGGTAATGATTGAATCAGGAGAGTTTCACTTTAAACCTTTTCGCTTTAAAAAGGCGACGTGGTCAAATTAGTGCCTGGAATAGTGCGCTTTTCTTTTGAAGGCCCTACCTGGTCCTGCTCCAGTAAACGTGTGAGGAGCCCTGCATGCCAAATGACGAGTTACTCAGAAATCAATGCACATTGGCACTGCCTTGTATTGACATTCTGCTACTTTCTGGCAAGGCCGTTTTCTTTTCTTTTTTTTCTTTTTTACTTTTTTTTCTCTTTAGCCCGGGCAGCACCATTTAGAAGACTTGAGGTTCCATGGTGTAATGGCTAGCACTCTGGACTCTGAATCCAGTGATCCGAGTTCAAATCATGGGTGGGACCTTGTTTTTTTACCAGCACCGCACAAAAAAAGCTGGAATAGCATTCTTATCTCTTGAAGGCCAGAGAATGACAGTTATACTGAGCTTTTTAGCAAACATGGCAGAAAGTGGCCGCTTAGCTCAGCTGGTTAGAGCGTGGTGCTAATAATGCCAAGGTCGTGGGTTCGATCCCTGTACTGGACAAACTTTTACCCTTTAAGTCCTCAGAGGCATTTCAGGATTCTGCTTAGTCTCACAGACATGAATGCTGCAGGATACTTGTGAAAGGGCAAACGAAATAGCTCAGTTTATGAGTGTGTTAGACTGAAGATCTAAAGGTTCCTGGTTCGATCCAGGGGTTTCGGCAAAACAGTGCTGTTGTTCTATTTTGTGCACAAGGGTCAGGTGACTGAAAGTCACCCAAAAAGCCTAGCTGCTTCACCCTTAAGTCCACATGCTTGCACTTGACCAAAACGCTATCTTCCTCCCAGATGGTCACATTGCTTCTGGCGATGATTCCAATGGCCTGATCGACAGCACTCTACAATGCTATGTATTTAGCGCTTTGATGTCCCACTGCGGACACGCTGCTGAATAAAAGAAAACTGTGACTTGATAGGGCTTCTGAAGGCTTGCAATGATATGTACTACATGGAAACCGGCAAAGCTGACGTAAGTAGTTTCGCTTTAAATCCTCAAGGTGCCACCAGCTTTGCAAAAAAAGCCAATGTAAAAAGGCATGAAAACAGGGGTGGAGAATGCAGTCATTGTTCCCGCTACCTCTAGCATGTAAAGCGAGCACTTAACCATTTGAGCTAATGCCCCTCAGAGCAATCAAAAATTGGCGATTTTCAACGTGGTCAAATTAGAAAAAAAAGATCACATTTGCTCTGTGGTGGCCTCTTTGCCCTGCCTGTCGTTTAGTCGTCAAAATGCCTGGAATAGTGCGCTTTTCTTTTGAAGGCCCTACCTGGTCCTGCTCCAGTAAACGTGTGAGGAGCCCTGCATGCCAAATGACGAGTTACTCAGAAATCAATGCACATTGGCACTGCCTTGTATTGACATTCTGCTACTTTCTGTCAAGGCCGTTTTTTTTTTTTTTTACTTTTTTTTCTCTTTAGCCCGGGCAGCACCAACTAGAAGAATTGAGGTTCCATGGTGTAATGGTTAGCACTCTGGACTCTGAATCCAGCAATCCGAGTTCAAATCTTGGTGGGACCTTGTTTTTTTACCAGCACCGCACAAAAAAAGCTGGAATAGCATTCTTATCTCTTGAAGGCCGGAAAATGACAGTTACTCTGAGCTTTTTAGGAAACATGGCAGAAAGTGGCCGGTTAGCTCAGCTGGTTAGAGCGTGGTGCTAATAACGCCAAGGTCGCGGGTTAGATCCCCGTACTGGCCAAGCTTTTACCCTTTAAGGCCTCAGAGGCATTTCAGGATTCTGCTTAGTCTCACAGACATGAATTCTGCAGGATACTTGTGAAAGGGCAAACGAAATAGCTCAGTTGGGAGTGTGTTAGACTGAAGATCTAAAGGTTCCTGGTTCGATTCCGGGTTTCGGCAAAACAGTGCTGTTGTTCTATTTTGTGCACAAGGGTCAGGTGACTGAAAGTCACCCAAAAAGCCTAGCTGCTTCACCCTTAAGTCCACCTGCTTCCACTTGACCAAAACGCTATCTTCCTCCCAGATAGTCACGTTGCTTCTGGCGATGATTCCAATGGCCTGATCGACAGCACTCTATAATGCTATGTATTTAGCGCTTTGATGTCCCACTGCGGACACGCTGCTGAATAAAAGAAAACTGTGACTTGATAGGGCTTCTGAAGGCTTGCAATGATATGTACTACATGGAAACCGGCAAAGCTGACGTAAGTAGTTTCGCTTTAAACCCTCAAGGTGCCACCAGCTTTGCAAAAAAAGCCAATGTAAAAAGGCATGAAAAGAGGGGTGGAGAATGCAGGCATTGTCCCCGCTACGTCTAGCATGTAAAGCGAGCGCTTAACCATTTGAGCTAATTCCCCTCAGAGCAATCAAAAATTGGCGATTTTTGACGTGGTCAAATTAGAAAAAAAAGATCACATTTGCTCTGTGGTGGCCTCTTTGCCCTGCCTGTCGTTTAGTCGTCAAAATGCCTGGAATAGTGCGCTTTTCTTTTGAAGGCCCTACCTGGTCCTGCTCCAGTAAACGTGTGAGGAGCCCTGCATGCCAAATGACGAGTTACTCAGAAATCAATGCACATTGGCACTGCCTTGTATTGACATTCTGCTACTTTCTGTCAAGGCCTTTTTTTTTTTTTTTTTTTTTTTTTTTACTTTTTTTTCTCTTTAGCCCGGGCAGCACCAACTAGAAGACTTGAGGTTCCATGGTGTAATGGTTAGTACTCTGGACTCTGAATCCAGCAATCCGAGTTCAAATCTCGGTGGGACCTTGTTTTTTTTACCAGCACCGCACAAAAAAAGCTGAAATAGCATTCTTATCTCTTGAAGGCCGGAAAATGACAGTTACTCTGAGCTTTTTAGGAAACATGGCAGAAAGTGGCTGGTTAGCTCAGCTGGTTAGAGCGTGGTGCTAATAATGCCAAGGTCGGGGGTTCGATCCCCGTACTGGCCAAGCTTTTACCCTTTAAGGCCTCAGAGGCATTTCAGGATTCTGCTTAGTCTCACAGACATGAATGCTGCTGGATACTTGTAAAAGAGCAGATGAAAAAGCTCAGTTGGGAGTGTGTTAGACTGAAGATCTAAAGGTTCCTGGTTCGATCCCGGGTTTCGGCAAAACAGTGCTGTTGTTTTATTTTGTGCACAAGGGGCAGGTGACTGAAGGCCCTACCTGGTCCTGCTCCAGTAAACGTGTGAGGAGCCCTGCATGCCGAATGACGAGTTACTCAGAAATCAATGCACATTGCCACCGCCTTGTATTGACATTCTGCTACTTTCTGGCAAGGCCGTTTTATTTATTTATTTTTTTACATTTTTTTTTCTTTAGCCCGAGCTGCACCAACTAGAAGACTTTTATTAAGCTTGGCAGTAAGTGGCCGGTTAGCTCATACTGCCACCTGTAAGTCGTGGTTATTCTTGGTTAAACCGGCCAATCACTTTGTGAGCTGGAACCAAGATTTGTTTTACTCTTGGTTTTACCAGGCCAATCACGTTCCAAGCTGGAACCAAGATTCACCCTATTCTTGGTTAAGGCAGCCAATCGTGTTCCGAGTTACAATGAACGCTATGGCCAATCAGAGCCCTTATACCATCCATGATTTGTATTGTAATAAAAGATTTCGTCGCGGATTAATTCGGACACCAATTGCAAAGTAAGTATTTTTTTAACAAGGTGGTTTAAATAAATAACCATTACAGTTACGTTAATTACTACAACATAATTATTATATGATTGTTATAGATGTTTTATAATGTTATTTGGTAAGATTAATGTTAGCCGACCAAGCAAACTGTAGTTTTACTACAAACATTTTAATGCAGTTATTAATTAATTAATATGGATCATGCATGATTGCATCACTAATAATAAACCAACACTATAAGGGTCACACATCAATACATCACTAATAATAATGTTATTATTATTAGTGATGGATTAAATTGTGACCCTTATATTATTGTTTTATTATTAGTGATGCAATCATGCGTGATCCATATTGTTATATGCTTTATGATTAGTGATGTATTATGCGTGATCATTATTAGAATAGTTTATGATTAGTGATGTAGTGATATGTGAGCGTTATTATAGTATTTGTTTATAATTAGTGACTGATGAAATGAGCCTTATATTTATTATTAGTGAAGTGATTCATTAATGTGTGAGAATAATGCATGGGCATTATTGTAACTATGGTAGTAAATGACAATATAAAGTGAAGTAATGTATAATAACTGCATTAAAATGTTTGTAGTAAAACTGTACAGTGTGCTTGGTCGGCAAACATTAATCTTAACAAACAACGTCATATAACATCTATAACAATCATATAATAATTGTGTTGTTGTAATTAACGTTACTGTAATGGTTATTCATTTAAACCAACTTGTTATAAAAATACTTACTTTGTAATTGTTGTCCGAATTAATCCACAACGAAATCTGTTAATACAGTACAAATCATCAATGTTATAAGGGCTCTGATTGGCCATAGCGTTTATTGTAACTCGGAACATGATTGGCTGCCGTAACCAAGAATAGGGTGATTCTTGGTTCCAGCTCAGGACAAGATTGGCCAGCGTAACCAAGAAATAAAAAAAATCTTGGTTCCAACTCGAAACGTGATTGGCCGGTGTAACCAAGAATAACCACGAATTACAGGTGGCAGTATGCGCCACTGGCCCAGTCTGCATCAGCAGTGCTCATTAGCATGCTGCTTGGAAAGAGGACACGGCTCGGTCAACATGCAGTTCCTTCAACGCTTGCTGTGCTTTCTTGTCATGGCAAGTTGTGGTGTCGATAGGATGCTCTAACACAGAGCATGTGACAGTCCCTCCCAAGAAGAACTGTGATCCAGGCTCTGAGACTTTCTCTTCTCCAGGAGGAGGTTGCAAATGTTAGTTATTTTTGTCAGAGCAGCTGCAGCACACCTGGGTGGAAGCCCACAGCTAGGCTTGATGGTCTAGCCTGGTGGTCTAGTAATTAGGATTCGGCGCTCTCACCGCCGCCCGAGTTCGATTCCTTGTCAGGGAACTTCCTTTTCACCTCCATGGTGAACTTCGAGCAGTGGTGCCGATGATATCTTCGCAAAGGCAAGAAAGCGGCTCTGAGCACAAAAGACGTCCTTTGAGCTGGAGTCGAACTTACGACCTAAGAATTGGTCCTACAGTCCTCCACTCTACCAACTGAGCTTTCAAAGTCTAACGTAGCAGTTCCACAACCACACCCTATAAGGTAGCTGCAGTCCGACCACTGGCCAAAAAGGACAGGAGCAAAAGTACTTAAGCCTTCCCATACCGGGAGTCGAACCCGCGTCACCTGGGTGAAAATCAGGAATCCTGACTGCTAGACCATATGGAAATTGCCACTTTTGAAACCCAGTCTTGGCACAAACTCCAGTTCTTTCTGATCGCTGGCACATCCCTGCTCCGCTTGAACAAGTGCCACTCATACACTTACACATTCTCTCATTCAGTTTCTTGGTTTTCGTAACCAAGAATCTTCTGATCCATAGTCATAAGCGCTATCCTTTGTGCCACTCTGTTCAGCACCTTGTTAGCACATTGCTTGAAGCAAGGACAAGGCTCTGTCAACCCGGAGTTCCTTCACCACACATTCTGCTTTGTTTTTATGGCAAGAGGTTGTGTGGATGGGATGCTCTTACAGGATTCCTGACAGTCCTTCCATAGAAGACCTGAGATCCAGGGTCGGAGACTCTCTCCTCTCCAAGAGGAGGTTAAAAGTCTTTTGTGTCTCTGTGTCAGAGCATTTAGGTGTTGCTGCAGCTCAGAGACCTACAAGTGGAGGAGATTACACTGCAAGTTGGCTGGATGACCTCTAAGGGGTCGGCAGTTATGCCACACGTAGGCTGGGTTTGCGATTAATGTAGCTGTAGTAGAGATTCATAAAAATAAAAAGAATTAAAACTGGTTACTCTGAGGTTGTGTTTAGGGTTGGGGTAGGTGTAAAATTGAATAAAACGTAGCGGGTTACTGTGAGGTTGGGCCTAGGGCTGGGGTAGGTGTGATTTTAATAAACTGCAATAGGTTGTATTCTGTGCCATGTACAAGACATTGAATCAATGAAACCCACATGGAGGTTTGTTACTGTGAGGTTGGGTTAAGAGTAGTGGTAGGTTGTGTTGTAAAATAGCAATCAGTTTTTTATTATTATTGTCTCTTTTTCTTTTAATCAAACAATTATTTGTATTGGTCATGTAAGGGTCATATATTAACTGAACTTCTAATGTTGTGGGTGAGTGCTGTGCATACTAATTAGCACTTTTGCAGAAGTAGATAGATGCGGGTCCAAAATTAAATTCAGCTCTGCAGAAACTTCCTGTCTGAAGAGAGGTGTTAAAACTGAACACAGAACACAGAAAGATGTATACTTTGTTGTTGGGCAGAGAATTCATAGAAAAAGAGGAAGTATGTCGAAGGGGCGGCCAATGGAGGACTGAACAATGACTGACAAGTGACGTTACACCAAAACTCCACCTGTTAAGATCGGTTGTGTATGATGATAGCGGGGAAAACCAGAGAGTTGACAAGTATGTGTCAAGCTAATGGCTTCATCATGGCTTCATCGATCACGGATCACGGATACAGTAAAATAATCATCTTTGTTGTAACATTACCTCTGTCTTTGTCGCGTTTTTCCTCCTCTTCTTTTCTTTTTTTTGCCTCCCCTGCGCACTAGACTGTTTGGGACGTTTTGACATATTGAGCATGTTGACCCATCAAAAAAAAAATGAACACCGTAGCAGTTAAAGTCTAATTATTTGGAGGGGGGCGTCTTAGGCGAGTAGGTTTTATTATTATTATACTACTACTACTTAGTAGGCTATGCACTATGCAGTTAAATTAATGTGGGCCTATTCTTTTCTGAAGTCATACCAACTTGTTTTAGGCATAGTGGAAGTTACTTTTTTTTTCTTCCCCCATTTCTGGCGCCCCCCTGGACGTACTGCGCCCTTAGCTATTGCCTATACTGCCTATGCCACGGGCCGGCCCTGCTGTGATTGATAATGTGACATTAGAATTTAACAACTCATTCTTAAAGCCAAATTGCTTAATTTGTGAACTTTTTGTACTTGGGGTTTAGTTGCACTGAAAAATCATCTTATGTCTATTTTCTCTGTAATTTTATCCAATACATTAAACTGCCAGGCAAGTTTATTTATACTGTAGCACATTTTATACACAATGGTAATTTAAAGTGCTTTACATAAAGAATGCAAAACTATTATTAAAATAATCACAAAAATAATCACAAAGAATTAAAAAATGTTAACATTTTAATTTTAAATTAATTGAGTCACTTAACAACAGAATAGAAATTGATTATACAAAAATACAGTGGGGTTCGTTTGGACGTAGCAGTGTTCATGCGGCAAATGCACTGCTAGACAAATTGCTTATTGTGGTCCTTAATGTAAAGTTAACATTATGCCAAGTTGTCACAAATGAAACAACGCATGGGAAACGGCTTTAGCGTTAGCAACAAGCTAACGTAAACTAGACAAGTAATTTTAAGTAGCTAATACTTAATTATACCTAATACTTAATAACTAAGTAACTAATACAGCAGATTTACGCCCGTGCTTTTAATATGATTTTGCTATTTAGAGTTTGCAAATAACACTTTTTATGAAATTATTTTATTAAGGGGAAAGTCTGAATGTGCTAATATAAAACCAAATTTACTTCTATAAAAACATGGGAGAAATGTATCAATAAGTCATGACGACTGCAACAGTAAGTGGAAAAAAATGTTAAGAAAACTTTTATTTTGGTGTGGCATGTGACGTCATTAGGCGGCGCCGCTACAGCGCGGTGATTCAACAGGAGAAAGGTTTGTTTTAAAAGTTTTACAGATATAACCCGATTTAAAGTTAAAGTTCTAAAGTTTTAGTTTTTTATATGATGTTAAATTATGTTCCTGCTTTTGAAAATATAATTTTAACATTTTATACAACGTATTACTATTTTATTCTCAGTAACCGAGGGTCATTGTTTGAATAAAGTAACAGAAAAGTGTGTAATAAGTGTTTTAATGAAACATTTTACCCGATTTCTTTTTGTTAATTAAAAGCTGTGCACAATTCTGCCCCGGCCTATGTCAGTGAAGTGAACTTATTAGACTTTATTCAGCTTGTAGACAGTTAAGCTTCCATGACCAGTTTTTGTCTGTCTCGATCTCGTTTTTTTTTTTTTTTTGTCTGTCCCTTGGTCTTGCTGCAAATCAAAAGATGATAGAGGTTTCTGTGTTGCGGCCTCAAGGCTCTGGAAAAGTCTCCCTCTGAACATCGGGATTGCTACATCATTGGATGCTTTTAAATCTAACTTAAAGACTTATTTTTACTCTCTTTCCTTTGAGTGACAAATTCAAGTTATTTTTATTTGTATTTTAGTATTACTTTTAAACATACATTTTCCTGTATTTTAAATTCTAGTATTTTAAATTTTATTGTGTAGTTTATTTTATTGTAAAGTACTTTGGATCAACCACGGTTGTGTAGAATTGTGCTCTATAAATAAAGTTTGCCCTGCCTAGAGTGGCAAAAAAGCTAAACAAAAGACTTTTATTTTGGCATAACGTGACGTCATCAGGCGGCGCCGCTAAAGCGCGGTGATTCAATGGAGAAAGGTTTGCTTTAAAAGTTTTACAGATATAACCCGATTTAAAGTTAAAAGTACTAAAGTTTCAGGATTGTTTATACGATGCAAAATTATGTTCCTGCTGTTGGAAATATTATTTTAACCCTTTATACAACGTAGTACTATTATATTCTCAGTAATCGAGGGCTATTGTTTGAATAAAGTAACAGAAAAGTGTGTAATACGTGTTTTAATGAAACGTTTTACCTGATTTATTTTTGTTAATTATGCTGATTAAAATAAACTGTTGAAGCAAGTGTTGAAGAGAAGGTATTTTATTTCTGTTCATTGTTTTATTTATTTTAAACAGAACATTTTTATTGTTTTGTTCATTTTAAACAGGATAAAGTGTCAGAGAAAAACTCCTGCTGAAGCGACTGATCTCCACACTGTTATAAAGATGGTGTTTATTAAAGAGGAGAATGAAGATGTGAAGATTGAAGAAACATTCACAGTCAAACAGGAAGATCTGCAGAAACAAACAGGTTGATTTTCATTCTCAAAGACCAACTCAGTCATCTGATCCTTATTCAGATATATTTTAATAATAAGAATACTAAATTAAATCCATCTTGCAGCCCAAAGTGGGCTGCCTAGTTCTTCTAAATGCACATAAGCACTCATTAAAAGACAGAATGAGTTTCTTTCTTGTTACTTGTTCTCATGTCTTTTGTCATTATTTTATGTATTATTAGTCTCCCATTTTCTCTACCTTCTTAAGGTTATTGCTTTTCTTGTTCTCCTGCTGTTTGTGAAGCGTCCTTGAGCACCGGCGCTTTATAAAATAAATTTAAGAAGTTTAACTGAGCTGAAGATATTTGACCTACAGTATTCTCCTAGTAGATATCAGCTATTACATTGATAGTGTTGGCTTAGTACTATCCATTTGCATACGTCACGTTGATCACAATTCCCCTTTTTTCATCAACTTCTTTATGAGTTTAATGTTGTTACTAGTTCTCACAGATAATATCTGAGTTAGAAGTAGATCATTATTATAATAACTAATTACCAGGGCTATTGTGTTTAAACAGGGTTTCCGCTGCGTCATAAAATGTCTTAAGATCCAAAATCAAACACAAAATTTAAAATCTTTAGCTAGAAATATCTAAAATACATATAAAAAATTATTTATTTATTATTGTTTATATATATATATATATATATATATATATATATGAGCAAAAATAAATGAGCAAATTACTTGCATACATTCTCTATTTTGAGGACCAAGTTTAATTTTTTGGTTTTAATCCATTTTAAGAAAATTTTTAGGGGATTATTGCAAGAATGTCAATGTGGTGTAACCAAAAAAAATTGGTACCAAATAGTTTACCTTGTTTAAAAAATGTGAAAGCCTCAATGAAACATTGTATCGGTGTTGTAAATGAGAGCGATGCCAACCCTCTTGTGCACCACCAGAGGGAACCATCGCCAGAATTCTGATTCGACTCACGGACTCAAAATCCCATAAGCCCTGCTACCTGGCACTGATTACGGTCCAGGTGCAACTCATCAGCTCTCGTGTATATATACCACACTCACGCTCCGGTTCGTTGCAAAGTCTTGATTTGCCTGGCTGTCATTTCTGAGCGTTCCATACTCCCTGCTTCGGACTGATCTGTGTTTCTGACCCTGTGCTTGTTCTACGATTACGAAAGACATCTGCCTGCCCCTGATCTCCAGCCTGTTATTCTGACCAGTAAGATATCTGCCTGCCTTTGAACTTTTGCCTGTCCCACGTTCTGTCTCCTGGATTGCCCCTTTGTGTTTGTTTGTATGTGTGCTCTTAATAAAGCTTGCAAATGGATTCAATGCCTTCTGACTCATCACAACAATCGGCTAGTCTGGCATAATTTTACATTAGACATATTTAATAGTAAATAAAGGTAAAAATAGCACAATTGTTTTAAATATTATAATTCATTTGGGGAATTTTGTCTGTCACCTCAAATTTCTGAAATGTCAAGATGGTGTAACCACCATTTATTGAGCCATTTTGTTAATATTGTGCACAAGACAGTTAGACAGGAAATTGGATCACAGAGAAGAACTCTTGATAAGACTAATTGCTGCATGCAAAGGTTAGTAACTCTTTTTAAAATATGAGATACTTTGACCTTTTTAAGGTATGGTCAGCTATTCTTAGATATGCATGTCAAATGGTAAGACCCCAGAAATGCACTGATAATAGTTCAATATTATAAAAATAAGTATTATATTTAAAAGTTAAATTTGAAATATTCCCACCAAGCCCATGTGCTTACATAGATGTTATTGATAATGCCTGTCAAATTTCATTTTAAGTTGAAATGTCAAGGGGTGTAACTGGTTACACCATTTGACTCGTATAGCAGGAGTCTTTCTGTTGGGGGTCAATTTAGTCAAATATCATTAGTTCACGATAATGATCAAAAATGCGACATAAATTAGACTACTATTTGGAACTATTTGTGTTCATAGTGTAGATTATTTATTTATTTTTGTTTGAGAAATAGGTGCTTAATCCACAACCTTACTATTAAAGCTGTCAACCTAGGATAAAGTTATTTTACTGCACAACATGAATGTATTTTTTTATGTTAATCCATGTTTACACAATATTCACACAATAAAATGTACACACTCTCTCATTCACACACTAGGGTTGGGCATCTAAGCTATAATGCCGATCCGATACGCATCTCGATACAAGAATACGATCCGAAATATTAGCGATACATTTGTGACATTGCGATGCAACACGATACGATTCACACCCATATCACGATACAATGCGATAATTCAGCACTAGCTAATTAGATCAAGTTTATGAGATTATGTGAAAGAGGATGCTGTGCCATTGAATGAGTTTAATTATTTATTAACCAAGCAAAACCAAGACTTTTTTTACAAACTGGCTTTTCTCTCAGAGCCAGTGTCAATTTACAGTAGAGAGCCATTTTAGAACATAAAGCACATATTATTTAAGTATTTTCAAGATAAAAAGAAGTGTTGTGGTAATTCAGAGTAAAGTGTTAAAATTCTAGAGTTAGATAAAGGTAAAATAACCCTCTCGGCATTAGAAGCTGATTTGCCTCCTTGTAATACAGAGTAACATGTATCTACCTTTGTAGAAAACCCTTGAATTTGAGAAACTAATCAGTGTCTGAAATCTCACCACACCCTCATTCACCTGGCCCTTAAATTAGTCAGTTTAGTCCACTAGACAGAGTGAATGACCACAAATAAGTGAATTCAGACACCTGCTGTTGAACACCTGCTATTAACAAGCACAATCACTGAAGGAATAAGAAATTGAAGGAAGAAATAAATCTACAGACACAGCCTCACACCAAACCAACTGAATTAAAACAGAGGATTAAACAACTCCATTAAATAATAGCATAAGCAGCTTCACTGATTACAGTTTGACTTCATTTCTGTAAGAATATTTGACAATGAACAGAGGTTTATATTTTTTTTTATTAAAAATATTTCACTTGACCTCACCATCATAGAGATCAGAGGCTGCTTATTTGAGCTCTTGAAGCTTTACTCTTATATCCTAATGGTTCTCTGACTGCTATAGCCATGTTTCTAAAACTCATTAGCTATAGCAAAAAAGGTCAAGAGAAACTATACTGTTTATGCTTAATTGTTATAGATTTAATTTCAGGTGTTTATTAAGTTGATTTATAAAGATATGCAAATATAATTGTATTAAAACTGCATGGGACAATACTACTGGTGGTCTGCTGCTCTTCATAGAAGATTCAACAAACAATTAGGATACAATTAATAATTAGAGTGTCATGCACTTAACATTCAAGCTCCAGCTTGCTCTTTATGACACACAGGCATCAAGAATCAGGACATGAACCTCAACCGTGGTTGCTAAAAAAAAAAAAAAAAGAGCTGCATAGTTCATGCCGCAATGCATGCTGGGTGCCAGCATAGTACAAAGCTCCCAGCATGCATTGCAGCATGAATAAATTATGCAGCTTTATGTTCTTACAATCTCTTTCTTTTCCTGTATTTTGTGTTGTTTTTGGGAGGTGATATTTCAGTAGTGTTTTTTTTTTACTTGATTTTATTTTTTTGTTTGTCACCATTATTGAGATTTAAAGACTAATTATTGATGTCTGGGTGTTTTTGAGTTCTGCCATAGATCAAACATTCTCATTGTAAATATTGTTATTAATTAATTGGAGTTTCAGTGGTTTCATTTATGTATATTATTTATTTCTCACACATAACTAATATGATACTTAATTAGAAAACAAGCAGGAAAGGATGGCTATGATATCATAAATAATCTCTTCAGACCAACACTTTAAGTTTCTTTCAACTTTTCCATGCTATATGTTTAAATAGTGTAATTAACACTATCTATAACAGCCAAAATAAAAGACAATTATAGCAAGAAGTTGAAGATCCTGACTAAAGCAGACTCTGTCCTCCATCATGGTGACTTTAAATGAGCAGAAATTTTATTAAGAGCTTTTGTTCACATGACAGAAATAAAGTCACTGGTCAGTAATAGGTGAAGCTCCATGATAAGTTGTTTAATTTGATGAGTTTTTTTAAAGATGTTGAAAAATAACATTTTTTATTGTGTAATTTGTTTTATTTTTATTGATTATTATTTTATTTAGAGTTTTTTTTTTCTCAGTTGATTTCATCTTTGGTTTTGGCTTGTGTTTTTCTGTCCTTCAGTGATCCTGCTTGTTAACAGTTGTTCATCAACAATTCTCAATCCTCCTTTAATTAGACAGTTAATTGTCTCATTAACTTCATCACTGTCTGAGTGTTCAGCCCTCTGTAGTGAGGACACTAGTGAGGATTTTGCCCTGGAATTTAAGGCTTACGTGTGTTCGAATGAAAAATACAGACTATGGGATTTGTTTTTAACAGAAATATTCTGGAAACTGAATTTACGAATGTAAAATGTTGAAAACAGCAGATTACTGGCAACCACTGCTGCCAGTATTTTGACATACATTTAACAGATATTTTACACAATAAGAGTTTGCTAATTAACACTCTGGGTGTTAAAAAATTTAACACTTTCAAAAATGTTACTTTAACACTTATAGTGGTTCCCATATAAACACTGAGGGAGTGTTAATTTGAACTCTAAGGTAGTTAAATCTACCAAATCTAAAATTTGCAGTGTGAGATCGATAAAAAATACAGACTGTTGAATGTGCTTTTAACAGAAATATTCTGTAAACTGAATTTATGAATGTTAAAAACAGCAGATTACTGGCAACCACAGCTGCTGGTATTTTTCCATAAAATCTAAAAAAGAAGAAAAAAAGAAAGAAAAACAACAAAACGGTTTTTGTGTCACCATTGTGGAGGGTAATAGCGTCTCTGTTCAAGTCCAAGATGAAATAAGAGTATTTGATGTTATGCTGCATCTTCTTTTGTTTAAAGGTAACTGTGTAGTTACTAATGCAGTCAAAATCTGTTTGCTACTTGCAATCACACATGAAAACATTATTGCATCTAAAGACTTTACATTTTTTTGCACTAAGCTATGATTTTGTAAAATGAACAATGCATTAGTTCATGAAATATGGTTATTTTTTGTAAATTTATACAGTTATATAAAACTTCCATGTTTTTCACAAAAAGGTTCTGGCAACCACAGCTACTGGTATTTTTTCGGAAATTTAACAGATATTTTACTCAACAAGAGTTTGCTAATTAACACTCTCTTGGTGTTGACAATGTTAACACTTTCAAAAGTGTTATTTTTAACACTTATAGTGGTTCCCATATAAACTCTGAGGGAGTGTTAATTTTAACTCCAAGGTAGTTAAATCTACTATCTAAAATTTGCTGTGTATAAGTGCAATATATATTAAATTATATATATTTGCACTCTTTCAACATAAAGGTTTAGCATTGCACAACAAGAATTGTGATTTAACTTTTCAACTATGAAAACAAGTTTTACAAAGATATATTTTGCCACTGAATATTGTAAAACTTAAGGTCGTGAACTAGCAGTGTTATGCTGCTTTGAAACATCACTGTCACTGTAAACAACAGGCTAATAAAAATATAACAAACCAGCAATCTTCTTGCTGTGGGGTGGTCATACTACCCACTGTGCCACCGTGACACCCATTATTTTTATCTTTATTATTATTAATATTATTATTATTATTATTATTATTATAATTAAATAAAAATTAACAGGAGGAGGTGTTTAAAACCTTCGTTCTTCGTGACACTAGGCTGAATATCTTTGCAGATAAACAATGCAATAACATCCGTTATTGGCGTAGAGCGCACAAAACTGTTGCGCATGGAAAAAAAAAAAAAACTTGCAATGCTTTTCTCACCACTTTTGGAGCTGGTAGCTACAGTTAAAGCAGTGCAGGAACCCGGGGATGCAGGAACACTGGAAGATGCTTTCACAACAACACCGTGGCGCCGCTTCAAGTGAGATTTCAGATTAGTCGTACTGCCCACGTTTTTTACAGATGCGCGGCACATTTCGCAAATTGCATCTGTCCTGTCAAGTCGTCCATCCTTAAATCCATAATGTTGCCATATTTTAGATTTAAAACTCAGTGGGGAATTAAATGTTTGTTTTGCTTCTCGCGCTTTCTGAGGGCGCACCACTAGCTTCATCCGCACACCTGATACACTGAGTTGTAGTGTAAGTGTACACATCCGCAAGTCCGTTGCTAAGGCATACTTTATGTAGGTCGATTAAATTATGCGCCAAAAACAGGTTGACAACACTTGTTAATAAATAAAAAATACATTCTATATTAAAAATATAAGCTGTATCTTGGTAAACCGATGCATCTCGCAAAAACCGATGCATCTCGATTTGCTTCCAAATTTCATTCATCCTCTGCTGCTCTACCGATGCACTCGCATCGTGCACGCGCATGACCGCGTATCGATACATATCGATTAATCTTCCCATCCCTATCACACACACATTCATACAGTACAGTCAATTTAGTTTTTCTAATTCACCTATACCGCAAGTCTTTGGACTGTGGGGGAAACTGGAGCTCCCAAAGGAAACCCATGTCAACTCCACACAGTAAGCCATCCTGGTCCATCTTGGACTCAAACCAGCAACCTTCTTGCTGTGAGACAACTGTGCTAACCACATTAGCCACTGTATCACCCTCCTTTGAAATGTTGTATGTATTTTTTTTTCCTTCTTGAGAAAGTCTTATTTCTTTTAGTTTGGATAGAATAAAAGCAGTTTTTAAAATGTTTAAGCAGTTTTTAAGGTCAATATTGTTAGCCTTCTTAAATACAGAACAAACCACAGTTACCCAATGACTTGGCCAATAGATCTTACTTGCCTAATTAACCTAATTACATTTTTAAATGTCACTTTAGGCTGAATACTAATGTCTTACAAATGATCTAGTCAAATATTATGTGCTGTCATCATGGCAAAGACTACGGAAGAAATCAGTTATTAGAATTTAGTCATTTAAACTATTTTGTTTAGAAATGTGTTGACAATAATATTCTCTCTGTTAAAGAGCCCTTGGGAATTTCTTTTTTAAATAAAAGAAAAAATTAACATGGGAAAAGAAACAAGGTTGACAAGCCTCTATAGACTGAGTGCACACAGCCTTAAGTTTTGGAGGTTTTCATACTTGATGCGCTCGCTGTTGTACTATTATTATTAACAACTGGAGGTGCCTCGGAGGAACTTTAATGATGAAAAGTTGTGAAGAACAAGTCAGAAGTTGCTAAACAAATGAATTGCAGTTGAAATCAGTTTTGTTTGTTTTTTTTTACAGCATGTCTGATAATATTTTTTTCTTCTGGAGAAAGTCTTATTTGTTTTATTTCGGCTAGAATAAAAGCATTTTTTAAAAGCCATTTTAAGGTAAAAATTATTAGCCCTTTTAAGCTTTTTCCCCGCGATAGTCAACAGAACAAACCATGGATATACAATAACTTATCTAATTACTCTAACCTGCCTAGTTAACCTAATTAAGCCTTTAAATGCTACTTTAAGCTGTATAGAAGTGTCTTGAAGAATATCTAGTCTAATATTATTTACTGTCATCATGGCAAAGAGAAAATAAATCAGTTATTAGAGATGAGTTATTAAAACTATTATGTGTTGAAAATGTGTTGAAAAAATCTTCTCTTTGTTAAACCGAAATTGGGGAAAAAATAACAGGGGAGCTAATAGCTCAGGGGGACTAATAATAATTCTGCGTAATTCTGAAGTTAACTGTATAAAATAGTTTGTGGATAAGTTGTGGATACACTCATGAAATTATTTGTTGTCAGTCAGTCGTGTATGCTTACAAAAATTGGCCTTTAATCCCAGCACCAAGGCAACAACAAGTAAGCAGCAGTTCTTACGTACTAGTGTTTTACGTACAGTGTTTGGCAAATTGTTTCTAAATAGCTTAGAAGTAAAATAGTGGATTTTTTTTTCTAATATCATCTACTTAGTTTCATTTTACTTAAGCCAACTGAAAAGAAACAGTGATGGAAAAGGTGTTAAATGTTAAACATGTTTCTTTAGTTTGTTAATATTCTATTGATGAGGGCCACACATTTAATGTAAAGGATTTTATTACTTGGTGTATTAAAAGTTCAGCAACTTGGTTTCATTGTTCCAAACACATTTGTCAATGACAATCCCACCCCCCTCAGAAATTGTTCATCAACTGTCATTACAATATGAGACATGGATACACCGTTCATGCGCCATGATGATTTCTTTTTGCCAGACATTTTGGTTAACATTAAAACAAATTAAAATCACTTCAGCTGAAATTGTTGACTATCATTCTTAATTTGAATTGATTTTAATTGTCAATTTCAAAATCTTTGGCTGTAGAAGCAACACTGTCAGGTGGTGTAACTGTTTTTGTCAATTAGTGTAACCAGTATTTTACATAAAAATATAATTATGTACATGGAAATAATGTGAAATTAAGATTAAAACACCCAGTTTAGTGTATTAAAATAGTTTTTAACATTTTTTACATAATTTGTCAAAGATTATTTAGAAATCAGATGTTTTTAGCATGTGTCAGGCCGAATATTGCAAAAACTCATTAAAATGTACATTTAGAGATAATGCGAATAAAATAAATGTTATTGTGGTATTTTAAAATGAAGTATTTATTTCAGTGTGTACACTTGCATATCATCTAGAAGGAGTAAATTATTTAATATTTCACAATGTTTGGCAGTTACACCATTTGACATTTTCAGTTGGATTCAGTCTTAATGTTTGTAAAAAATGGTGTAAATGTTATTTTTAATGACATTAAATCAACATGAATACAATCTGTACATTTTAAAATATCTAACGGATGCTTTTAAATCAACTTTGTAAAAGATTTTTAAACCTGTTTTGTTACTTACCCTAACAACGAGTTATTATTAAATATTAACATTCAGGTTTAACCTTTGGTCAATTGGGTTAAACAAATACATAATTGTATCTGATCCCGCCGCTCGGCCGAGCGGACTCTCAGATTATGAATATTAATTATCAACAATAACGAATTATTGTTAATCATTAATATTCTGCATTAACTTATTGTTAATTTGACCAAATAAATATACCCAGACCTCGCCGCTCATCCGAGCGGACTCCGTACGGATATATTTATTTAGAAAGGGAATACTTACTACTCCTTGTGAGGTAGCTTAATCATTCTTAAGTTTTGACTAACTTAAATAGCAGCCGGTAGCAAAAGATCTATCATTTCAGTGACCTTTTTCTGTGAGGCAAACAAAAACAATCCAATGCGATTATAATAAGGTTTATTGACTAATCTAACACTTATCAAACAAACGTAAACTGAGTATAGGAATATATGGGCATAACATATAACAGACAAACTAATTCTAAATAGGCTATAAACGGATATATGGAACATATAATAAAACCGAAAGAGACATAAAAGTGAGGAAATACAGAAATTAGATACAGAATGACAAATTTCGCTCAGTTCAACCATGCATAACGAGAATCACCAGTTGATCATAAACACCTTAAAAAGGGGCACAGCTTAAAACGTATATGAAAAATAAACTTGCATTTACTTTCTCTTGTGTCGTGCGAGCTTTGGTTGATGCGCGGGGGATGTCAGAGATTCAGTAGGAGTTTGTGTGTCCTGTTCAGCTTGGTCTAAGTTAAATGGTCCCACGAGGCGCGAGATTAAACTGAGTTCAAAAGTCGGAAAACAAAGAAACGAGGACAGAAGAAGGTTCTCTGCGGAGAAGTTTATCCGAGGTTTTTTTTCTGCTTCTGCCCAGATGTTGGGGGGCAGAATGAGTTATACCTGCGGGTCACGTGACGACCCGTTCAGCATTCTCGACCAATGATTTTAGGACAAAGTTTTGAGCGCGAAACCTCTCTTTGTCTCTTGGCTGTTCGTATGCAAATTTTGGGTCCTCCTGCAGCCTAAGGACGGTTTTTAATTCAGGGCATAAAAAAATGCAGGCCGTTCCTGTTATTATCATGCTCTATGCATCATGTGTTGTAAAATGTCCAGGGCATTCTATTGACACCAAACAATCTACAAGTACATCAACATTAAAAGTACATCAACATAGTTCCCATACCTTTACATCATTGATGCTTTTAAAAAGGCCTGAAAGTACAAATGTGTATAGTCTATATCAGGGATTGTACACATTACAAAAGTTAAATGTAATTAAACAAGAGATTTGGGTTCTAAATGTCTTTGTTTAATTTTTTGAGGAATGTCTTGACTGTGAGCAGAACGTTGGCTAAAGAGGTTTTTTTTTCTTCTCTTATCTTATCTTATCTGTCATGTTCTTTTGAAGTCGGCAGAGAGTGGTTCTGTGAAGTCTCCCAGACTTGTTAACATGTCACCAGGGATTTCTAAGCCAGACTTTATGTCACCAAAAGTCATTTTATTGTCCTGGCGAACCCAGATCGTTTTCGTGGAATGTTAAATGGAATGTTTATCTCCAGAATGCAGGTTACAATATGTTACATGAATAATCTCCACACAGACTCCTACAGAACCATAATTTTTGAAACTTAAAATTAACAGCTTCATAAACAGATGTGTTTTTCCAAGCGTATAAACTGCTGTATAAAGTTAGCTAATCCGTTCATTCCATGGAAGAAAACAAATACCTCAGGGAAATCAATTGTAATAATCAGTCAAATCCAACGTAAGGAGTCAGGAGCGGATTATTACCAAATAAGTTTGAAGGCAGGATACTCATCGTTAAGTGTTGTAATCCTCAGGTAGAATGAGTGTCAACTTTTAGATTGATTGTCAGATATGATTTTCTTTTTCACATAATCCATTGCCTCGGTCGCAATCTGAAACTGCTTTTCTTCTCCATTGTGTGAAATTCGGAACCTGGCCAAGAAAAGCTGTCCATATCGCACGTCTTGTCACCCCCAAAGAGCTCTCCTGACATCAGTAAAGGCTGCTCTTGCCCTTGCAACATTGGCGGTGTAATCCGGAAAGATGGTGATTTGATTACCGTTGTAAACGAGCCGTGTACGTTCTCTGGCTTTTCGTAAGATCTCCATGGCATCTCCATCGTAATTGTAACTTTGTGTTAATGGTACGAGGCTTGTCCCCTGGCCTCCTTGGAACAAGGCTACGATGTGAGCTGTCAATTTTGACATCTCTGTCCACTTGAAGCCCTTCTTTTAGCAGTTTGGATACCGCTGTAGTTGAACTTGATCCCAGGAGCTCGGGGATTCCCGTAATGCAAATATTTCCCTTTCTCATGCACCCTTCCATATCTTCACATTTTTCTTTTAAGTCGCCGACATGTCTTGTAAGCTTAGTTACCGTTGCCTGGAGATGTTCTCTTTTATTTGGTCAATTTCAGAACGCCCAGCGGTGGCATTATTCGCGATTTCGGTTCTCATAGCCTGTAGTTCAGATTTAAGTGCATCAAAATCTTCGGCCACTGCATTTTTCAACTCTGATGAAGATGATATGATGATTCTTCAACAGATGATATGTCCGCACTTAAGGAGCAGAGAATGTCCGCCTTTATCCTCTGAAAAGCCAGTATTTGTATCTTCAGGCCGTCCAGAAGGAGATATGACAGGTCGGCCGGGCTCACCGGAACTACTCTGTTTAAAATTGTGTCATTTTTACACGTGTCAAAAACATACATTTATCTTTATGCTGCAGCGGAAATGTCTTAATGTATTTTTTTGCATAACTGCAGTGCAAATGTCTAGTTACTTATATTTACATAGTTTTGAGTTTTCCTTGTTGAAAATTAGTTGGAGGTGGTATCACATTCGTTACATTTTTGCTAATTGAAACAAATGCATTTTGCATTGAGCATCTACAGGGGGTCTGACAGAAGTTGCCTGCCTGATTTTTGGTAGAAGGCGGAGAGGGTACATTTGATGAAGGTAACCCTCGCATAATTCTACACCATAAACGCTGCATATGTACATTAGTGCAGTGCAAGTATCTAAAGTTTTTTATGTTTACATTAGTGCAGAGCAAATGTTCACTCAAATTGTTCTGTTATTTATGTTTACATGTTTACTATAATGCATTGAAAATGAATGTTTATTATATTGACAACTTTATATTGTTGCTGTCAACAACATAGAAATTATGTTCAGTTTGTGTTTATATATATTTTTTTACATGAATAAATTTAGCTTCATTATCTACTCTTTAATCTTTAGTTTAAGCATTTACTGATGGGCAGAAGGCAAGCCATTGTGTAAATCAGGTTGATGCTTGCTGTAATAGAAAGAGATGATGACTGTCCAGCTTGTTGCTTCACCCGGCAGATGAGATGCTCAGTGTGGACCCTCAGCCTTGTGATGGATGGCATCTCCCTCACAGTTGATTTTACTCTGGACACGTTGCTCTAGATGTTGTAGGATGTAGATGTATAAATCTGATAGAAATGCATTAGGTTTTGCATGTAAGTATTTGTGCCTAACACATTTGTTTTAGTTTGGTATTTGCCTCTTACATGACACTAGAATGTTGTTGTGTTTGTGTGTGTGTGTATGTGTATGCATGTATACAGTATATACAGTATAATAGAATTTACTATAGTACGGTTAAAAATGTTATATTATTTAATATAAAATACAATTGCAACTTGTTACTACTTTTATCTGGGTTATATTCTTGTACATAGTTTTTTAACTGTACCTTTAGAACCTTATATTAACACCAAAAGCAGCATCATAGCAGTCTCCTTTCAGACACTCCACCTCTTCACAGAGATTGTCAGCCAGATCTGGTGTATTAATCAACTATCGTGGCTTCTGGAACTGAACAGTAATGATGTTCCAGATGCTGGACATCCACTGCCACATGGCCTTACCAGTTTAAGACTAAATCTAATCAGATCTAAATGCTCTGATGCGTTTAGGTTTCACCGCCATCAGATTTCGCTATGCGGAAGAGCCTGACTGATATTCTACCGGAAACATGTCAGCAGAGTTTGTGCATAGAGCCCATTTACTATAAGTCAATGTAAAAGCACTAGATAAATAAAGATGAATTGAATGAAATCTGCTTAAATGGGTACACATTAATGGACCAGACAAAATATCTGATTTATTTTACATTTAATGTGCATCAAAGTTAGTGTGTGTAGCCAATGTTTCTAGTGTCTTCTCACTTTTCAGCTTTCAATGAGAGTTTTTAAGACTCAATAAAAACTAATGATTTTTTTTATTTCAGACCTAATTGAAGAGTATGAGGGGAGTAAAGAGGAGGAACATCATGTCAAAATTGAGGACAAAACTCATTTACAGACTGATGGTATTTTGAAGAGGAGAGACAAGAATCGTTTCACCTGCACTCAGTGTGGGAAGAGTTTGGCAAACAAAACCAAACTTAAGAATCACATGAGGATCCACACTGCAGAGAAACCATTCACATGCACTCAGTGTGGAAAGAGTTTTGAATTACAAAATAGTCTTACAAATCACATGAAGATCCACACTGGAAAGAAACCATTCACTTGCACTCAGTGTGGGAGGAAATTCAACCAATCATCAAACCTTAATAATCACATGAAGATCCACACTGGAGAGAAACCATTCACATGCCCTCAGTGTGGAAAGAGTTTTGGATTACAATATAATCTTACAAATCACATGAGGATCCACACAGGAGAGAAACCCTTCACATGCACTCAGTGTGGGAGGAGTTTCAACCAATCATCACACCTTAAAAATCACATGAAGATCCACACTGGAGAGAAACCATTCACATGCCCTCAGTGTGGAAAGAGTTTTAGATTACAAGGCAGTCTTACAATTCACATGAGGATCCACACTGGAGAGAAACTATTCACATGCACTCAGTGTTGGAGGGGTTTCAACCAATCATCAAACTATAATAATCACATGAAGATCCACACTGGAGAGAAACCATTCACATGCCCTCAGTGTGAAAAGAGTTTTAGATTACAATATAGTCTTACAAATCACATGAGGATCCACACTGGAGAGAAACTATTCACATGCACTCAGTGTGGGAGGGGTTTTAACAAATTATCAAACCTTAATAATCACATGGTAATCCACACTGGAGAGAAACCATTCACATGCCCTCAGTGTGGAAAGAGTTTTGGATTACAAGGCAGTCTTACAATTCACATGAGGATCCACACTGGAGAGAAACCATTCATATGCCCTCAGTGTGGAAAGAGTTTCAACCAATCATCAAGTCTTAATACACACATGAAGATCCACACTGGAAAGAAATCCTTCACTTGCGCTCAGTGTGGGAAGAGTTTCAACCAATCATCACAGCTTAATCAACACATGATGATGCACACTGGAAAGAAACCATACACTTGCTCTCAGTGTGGGAAGAGTTTCAGCCGCTCATCAAGTCTTTATAATCACATGAAGATCCACACTGGAAAGAAATCCTTTACTTGCGCTCAGTGTAGTAAGAGTTTTACCTGCTCATCCTCCCTTAATCGACACATGAGGATCCACAGTGGAGAAAGACCATTCACATGAACTTAGTGTGAGAAGAGTTTTAGCCAATCATCACACTATAATCTACACATGAGGATCCACACTGGAGAGAAACCATTCACTTGCACTCAGTGTGGGAAGAGTTTTAGCCAATCGTCACACCTTAATAAACACATGATGAGCCACACTGGAGAAAAACCATTCACTTACACTTAAGCCGCGGTCACACTTGAATTTTTTCCCCATAGACTTCCATTCATACGCATGCGAATCCGTAAGACCGGAAATGCAAGTTCTTGCGTCAAGTTTCGTAGTTCACTGCCTTGCAAAGTTCAATCTTGGTGAAATCTTACCTGAGAAATTGCATCACTTGACTGTGTGAGACCAATCAAAGATCAAAACATGACCTCTCTAGACAGAAATTTAAAATATGGACCAATCGCTCACTTTTTTAAATATCTAATCATCTTTGTAGCGAAATTAGCTCAGTTTATGAATATTAACGATCAATAATAACAAGTTATTATTAAATATTTTTATTGCGGTTTAACCTACTGTCAATTTGGCTAAACGGATATATAACACAATTCCGCTCGCTCGTTCAAGCAGACTCTCAGATTATGAATATCAATTATCAATAACAACATATTATTATTCATCCTTAATATTCTGGATTAACTTATTGTTAATTTGATGAAGTAAATATAACCAGACCTCACCTGCTTGTCTGAGTGGACTCTGTGATGATCTGTTTATTTAGAAAGCAAATTATTAGTACTCCGTGTGAAGTAGATTAATCATTTATGAGTTTGATGAACTTAATAACAGCTTGTAGCAAAGGAATCAATCGCTTTAGTGACTTTTTCTGTGAGGCAAACAATACAATCCATTTGATTATAATGGGATTTATTGACTAGTCTGACATGTAACGAACAAACGCTCAAACATAAAACAAAAGTGAACTGAATATAGATAGGCTATATAGGGATCTATGAAACCTATAATAAACAGAAAGAAACAGAAAAGCGAGGAAATAGAGAGTTTAGATTAAAGAATGGCAAATCTACCTCAGTTCCACACAACTATTCAGGACCATTAAGATTGCAAAGAAAACACCTTTTTGATAAGGGGCACAGCTTTAATGCATAACATAATTACCTTTAGAAAGATGGTTTTTCTCTCTTTTTGCGAGTATTCTCTCTGATGCGTTAGATGGAGTCCTTTAGTGTCCTTTCTATGTGTTCGATGAAAAATACAGACTGTGGAATGTGTTATTAACAGAAATATTTTGTAAAATGTAAATGTTTTTGAATGTTTTTTGAAGTTTTGGCAACCATCTTTGGCTTACCTCTAGATAAGTGGTGTCACACAGGCTCAGACTTTGTGGCACCAAGAGTCATAAACATACGCAGAGGAAACTTTTTTTTTAAACCCCTTTATAAAATCGATACGTAATTTTATCTGACTGTACATTACATCTTGTTTAATCCCGCCCCTTTTCACAGCTCCGAACAACAGAATTTTGCATGCTCAAACTCTAGTGTAACCGCAGCTTCAGTGTGGGATGAATTTCAGCAACTCCTCAGACCTTAATAAACACATAAGGACCAGTAGCGTAGCGCAAATTGCGGAGGCCCCCCTGCAGGGATCACTGACGGGGCCCTCGGTGGGGGGGATGGGGGGGGACAATGCGGGGAAGCGATCACAAATTGAGGAGGGGGGAAGGGAGGCGGGGTGGAGCGACAACGCGGGGAAGCTTTCACAAACTGAGGAACGATCACAAACTAAGGAGCAGGAAAAGGGAGTGAGGTGGAGCGACAGCGCAGGGAAACCTTCACAAACTGAGGAGCGATCACAAACCAAAAGCAGCGAGAGCATCAAAGTAGCCAGAAGTCATTAATTATTAATGAGAACTGGCGTCAAGGAACCGCACGGTGCGTCTTCTCCTGTGTGGGTGTCGAGGAGAGTTGAAATCAAGTCAACTTTATGGTATGACATATGATGCGGTTCGGCTGCAAGCAATCAGAATGAAGTAGTCCGCCGCTTGAGAGGAGTTCAGTGAACACAGACCTGTGAACTTTGGTTCCGACCACAGATGTTCCCAAGAGTTTGATTATTGCGGTTGCCGGATTTTCAATTATTGAAAATCGCGACGACGTGAGTGTGAAAAGACTTTTATTACAGCTCCAAAATTGAAACTGCACCAGACGATTCACACTGGAGAGACGGTACAAGTGTTCACACTGTGACAAGGTTTAATCAGTTAACACATCTGAAAACAGAAGAGGATTCACACTGGAGAGAAACTGTACCGATCTGATCAGTGTCTACAGAGTTTCACTCATTCGGGGCAGCTTAACAAACACATGGACAAAAAGTTGCACACAAGACATGAATGCTGCAAAACATTTTCTCATGTGCACAGGATGTTGAATGTCTGAACAATGTTTGAAAAGGCTGAGTGATGGTATTCTGTACACTTCTACACAGCAGTAGGTGGGGTTGTAAATGTGTTGCGCTCCTCACGTTAACCGTAAACACAGTGATGGCGGCTGAGAGAAGAACAGTTTCATAAACATCTGACAAACAGCATCTCAGTGGCTTAAAATCTCTTTGCAAGTGATTGTACAGGTACGGATACATTTGTACTCCACTCTTCAGTGTATTCATGTAGCTAGTGTTGTTTTGGATGATGTTTTCTGTCTGACTTCCTGAATGAGAAACAAATCACTGAAAAGACTCCGCACATCAAACAAGGTGAAGCTCCAAGATGGTTAGTTTGCAGTATATCAGGGCCTCAAGTTTAGAAAGCCAATTCAGTTGTCCTGTGTTGCAGCTTTTATTAGTAAATTTTCTTTACTTTTAGGTTCAAGATTCTTTCTAGTTTACTACATTTACTTTTTTGAGTAGAATACAAACTTAATGAATATTTTATGATTTAGGCAGAGCGACAGGTATTAAGTTTTACAATATTAATACACTGTGATGATCCTAAAGTAAATCCCAGGTAAATCCTGATTGGATGCCTGCATTACTCATCAATGTGTATATAAAAGTTGTGTTAGCTTTCACAGGACGCTGTGGCTACTCAGGAGTCCTTATGTAAAGACCTGCCATTTCATCGACTCTTTAACTTTAAGGTTTTGTTTTGCATTACTTATATCATGCAGTTAACATGTTGTTGTGATTATATCCTAAGTTCTTTATCTTCATTATTATCCATAGACATTTGTTTGTTGCTTTTATTAATTGTTCTATGAGTTATATTCTATAATAAATAATTTGCATTCAGGCTATTTTGTTGGTTCATTTTTCTTTTATGTTGCGACTCTAACAAGCTACATGTACTTGATATACTGAAGTAGAGAAGTAACTTTAGAAAGGCAGTTAATTTTGAGTAGGATAGTTTGTTATTTTGAGTACCTCAGAGCAGTGTTTCTCAATTCTGGTGCTTGTGCAAAATGAGTTTTTTTGGGAACAGCCGTCCCAAAATAATTTTACCTTTTATTAATAGATCTTAGAATCACACCTGAGAAACCACAAAAGCAGAGATTTGGCTTATCTTTAACCGCTTAACATTAAGATGCACCAGATCAGCAAGAGACAACATTTGTTTGAGTTTTCTTCGCCAACTGGCCTCGACGAAACACAACGTTCCTGTATGGTTGGTGAATCAGTTACAGTGATATTTTTGGGATTCACTTGCTTGAGTGGAAGTTCTCCTGGATTACTGGGGTGACAGACTCTGCTGAGAGTCGGTTTGCAGAAGTTTATTGTGGTTTTGGAGGTTCCTAAACTTTAAGAGATTGCATGGAAAGTTCTTTGCGACCCTATGGCGTGGCGGTGCAGTGTCCGTGAGCAAGGAGAGAGGGGGCAGAGAGCAGCAGAGAGTATGAGCAAGCTAATGCAAAAAGCAAAGTTTTACTGTCTTCCAATGAGCAGTTGCCATGGAGGGCACCAGACATAATACATTTCAGACACAAACTGAAGGATTTATCTGCTATGAGGGTTAAAAACCATTAATTAACTTGGTTGCAATAAGCACATGTAATGTTCAAAAGAAACCACTGCTGCACAAAATAGCACACCATTTTTGTGCATGGATTAATGTTATTTTGTTTATTATTTTATTTCATTATTTGAGACTGAGAATCTTACATTTGAGAGTCTTACATTTACATTTAGTTAGTAATGGGAAAACATTCCTCCAGCATGACAATGAAAAGGTTTTTTTAAAGTGATTTTTAGCCTTCGCTCACTCCCAGATTAGAGGCTTCTGGAGGGGATGTAGACCTTCAGCAGTAGTTGGAGGTAAGAGGCTGTGCAGTGCCAGTGATTTGAACTTGATATGAGCCTCGAGCGGTAACCAATGCAGAGAGATAAAGAGAGGAGTTACATGGGCTCTCATTGAAGACCAGATAAGCTGCAGCATTCTGGATCATCTGTAGAGGATTAAGGGTGCAGGATGGGAATCCAGCAAGAAGAGCACTGTTGGAGTCCAGCCTTGAAATGACAAGAGTTTGCATCAAAAGTTGTGCAGCATGATCTGTTAAGAAGTGCAGATCTAGATGATGGAGCTTTGTTAGCAATCTCCTCTTTGAAGGACAACTGATCATCCAGAATCACCCTAAGATTTCTTATCGAACTACATGGGGTAATGGTTGATTATCCCAGCTGGATTGAAAAATTGTGTTGAATGTGTGGAGTTGCAGGAAAGGTGATGTAAGCAGATGATTGAGCAGTTGGTGAAGTGTTTTTCCAAACCAATATCCTTCAGGCAGTTTGATGTGAGTTAAAAATCTGGAAATTTAGTTGAAAGCAGCCCTTTGTAGTGTTTTGACAATAGATAGAAGGAGAGAGAGACTAGTCTGTATTTTTCATCCAATGAGGTGTTGAATGATGTTTTTTTGAACAGTGAGGTTACCCAGGCCTGTGTAACACCCATGGCCCTACACCACCCAACCCGCTCTGAGCTAAGATCGAACCGGCGACCTTTTGCATGGCAGTTGCTCTAACAAGTAGGCTAAAGACCATGGCCTCTAGTGTCTGTCACTAGAGCACCTTTAGAGGTCAGAGGAATGAGGTTTACCTGCACACCACTTCACTAGCTGGCCTTCGGTACACCTACTTAAAGCTGGTTGGGAATGTGCCAGTATGAAGTGAAGGAAGAGACTGAATTTTTCTTCAGAGAGTGTTGTTTGATGGAGATTTAAATTTGAGTGTTTGTGTGTAAAGAAGGAGGCCAGCTGATAAGTAGTTGAGGGAGGAGGACAGAGCAGGGTATTAAATGTCCTAAATAGTTTGCGTATGTCTGAAGTGGTGTTAATTTTATTATGGTAGTATGAGGTTTTGGCCAAATGGAGCTGGGAGGCTAATGATGCCAGCTGGGTTTGGTACCTGCTAAGGTCACTGGAGGCCTTTTATTTGTGCCATGCACTTTCTGTTGCCCTGGGTGCTGTTCGATGTTATCTCAGAACATGCCCTAACACTAACCATTTTCTCAGTCCATCTCTCTGTTGCCCTGGGTGCTGTTCAGTGTTATCTCAGAACATGCCCTAACCCTAACACTAACCATTTTCTTAGTCCATCTCTCTATTGCCCTGGGTGCTGTTCTATAGGAAGCCTAGCAAAAATGACTTCCTTATCTTCGTTTTCCCATGAAAGCTGTTGACAGGACTGCTCCAGCTCCTTTACAAGCTTCTAAAATTCAACATCCCTCTACAACCCATCAGCAATTCTACTACCATCATCTGACTACGAAAAATCAACAATAACAGCAGCAGCATTACAAAAACAGTGGAAATAACAAAACAGCAGCATTAAAACTACTCTCTCATCATCAACAGCAACATGGACAGGAATAAAATCTCTGCTCAGTCTTTCTCTACAAGTTCTTACTCTCTTCCTCTCCCTACTCTTTTCCCCTCCTCCAGTATCCCCACCTTTTTCTCCTCTACATCCCTTCACTAAGCACCCACCTCCATCCATTACTAACCCTCCCCAACAGTTAACCCTCCCTACTCACCTTTCTTCCACACGGCCCCCCCTTCACTTAACCAAGCACCCACCTCCTATGGCCATCTCCTATGAGGAAACACATTTTTACACGCACCACAAATTGTTTTCTGCAAAATGCACTATTCATGTTACTCAGTTAATCAGTATCCCTACTGGGGGGCCATGGATACTGATCTTCACAACAGAGTTTTCTTAGGATGACGTAATCTCACATAGCAACACCTTAGCAACCACTTAGCAACCGCCTATCAACTGCTTAACAACCCCCTAGCAACGCCTTAGCAACACCTTAGCAACCACCCAACAAAGATATGGCAGATGGAATCGTTTTTAAATCTGATATAGTAAGAAAGGAACTAAATGAGTTAATAAAAGAAAATAACGGAATATATATATATATAGAGAGAGAGAGAGAGGGAGAGGAATAGAGAAAAAAAGTTTTCAAGGAGACAAAAATAGTGGGGAATTTTATGTCAAACAAGAATAGATTTTATTTTATGTACTAGGAATATTGAGAATTTTATAGAAAATCTGAAATATAAGGAAAACAGTTTTAGTGATCAAAAGCTTTAACATTTAAAATAGAATGGGAGAATGTTCAAAGGGGACCAGGGACTTGGATTTTAAATACAACCATTTTAGAGTATGTTTAAAAAAATAAAAAAATTGATAGAGAAAGAAAATAAAATAGAATGTATGATGAAGATAAAAGGATATGGTGGGGAAAATGCAAAATATCAAATAAGAAAATACACAATCAAATATTGTTCAGTACTACAAAGATGTAAAAAGTATACAGAAAAAGAAGTTAAAAGATCCTAAAAAAAAAAGAATTAAACAAGAAATATAAAGATTTTAAAAAATATAATAAATTGAATTCCTTCATTTTAAATAAAAAATTACTAGATTTAGAAAAGGACAAATATAAGGGGGCAATGTTGAGGAGCAGATCTAAATACACAGTAGAAGGGGAAAAATGCACAAAATTCTTTTTTTTTTTTTTTTTTTTTGATTTGGAGAAGCAAAGAGTTAAAGCAGGAATACTAAAGGAAATTAAAAGTAAAAATTTTAAAATTGCAAAAGGAAACAGAAATACTAGAAGAAATCAAACATTTTTATGTAGATCTTTTTAAAGAAAAATGTATTGATAAAGAAAAAGAAAGGAAGATTATAAATTATATAAAAGTAAAACTAGAAAAAGATGAAAACAAAGAATGTGACAGAGAAATAGAAGAGATTGAAATTGCAATAAATCAATAAATAAAAAGAAAAGTCCAGGTATAGAATAGGAAATTAATTTTATATTGTTTTTAAAGATATTTTTAAATGTAAAGAGATGAATGAAAGAATGGGGATGGGATTAATGAAGTTAATATATAAAAGAAAAGGAGCAAAAACTGAATTACAAAATTATAGACCAATAACAGTGTTGAATACAGATTTAAAGATTTTAGCAAAAGTTTTAGCAAATAGATTAAAGGAAGTGATGCCTAAATTAATTAAATCAAACCAAGCATATGCAATAAAAGGGAGAGATATAGCAGATGTAACAATGAGTATTAAAAGCACAATAGATTATTTACAAGAAAAGAAGATGAATGGTTTTTTAATTAGTGTAGATTTTGAAAAGGCTTTTGACAGAGTAGAACATACTTACTTATTTGATGTACTCAAAACATTTGGATTTGGAGAGAATTTTATTAATTGGATTAAAATTTTATATAAAGGGGCTTTTACAAAAGTAAAATGTAATGGTTTTTTAACAGATTGTTTTAAAATTACAAGATCGATTAGACAAGGATGTCCTCTTTCAGCACTATTATATTCCCTAGTCGCAGAACCTTTAGGGTTAGCAATAAAACAAGAAACTAAAATTAAAGGAATAAAAATAGAAGAAGAGGAGGATGAAGGAAAAATATACCAGTATGCTGATGATACAACAATAATAGTGAAGGAGAAAAAGAGTGTAAAAGAAGCCATGAAAAAAGTACAGGAGTTTTGTAAGGGAACAGGAAGCAAAATAAATGAAAATAAAACACAATATATGAGGTTTGGTAAAGCAGATATTTTAACAGATTGTTTCCAATTTAGAGAAGTAGAAGAACTGAAAATTTTAGGAATTTTAATTGGTAAAAATGAAAGAAAAGCAACAGAAAAGATGTGGGATGATCTAATAAGAGGAATAGAATCAAGATTACATTTTTGGAGGATGAGAGAACTTTGCTTAAAGGGTAAAGCCTTAATATTAAATGTTTTAATGACATCAAAGCTATGGTATAAATTATATGTAACAGAAATGCCATGTTGGATAGAAGCGAGATTAAAAAAGTGTGTTCAAGATTTTTTATGGGAGGGGAAACCCCCAAGAATTGCGTACAATACAATAATAGGAGCAACAGAAGAAGGGGGATAGGATTGATTGATATTAAACAAAGGAAGAATTGTCTTAGAGTCAAAATAGTTAAAAAGCTTTTACAAGAGGAGAACTCAACAGAATGGAAAAAAGTTATGAAATATTTTTTAAACAAAGTTGGCAATTTTAACTTAGGAGAAGACATTCTTTGGTTAAAAACAAAAAACTGGATGACGGAAAAGTTACCAGGGTTTTATCAAGAAATTTTAAGTGCATGGGGGAAATTTTTAGACGGAGTATTTTACCAAGTAAAGGGAAGAGAAAACTTGTTAAATCAACCTTTGTTTTTAAATAAAAGTATTTTAAAAGAAGGGAAGGAACTATTTTTTAAAAAAATGGATGGATGTAGGGATTTTAAGAATAAGGGATGTTCTTTATGAATTCAAAAAGGGATTTTTAACTAAGCAATATATAGTAGACTTAATGGAAGAAGCTAAAGAGGAATACAGTGTAAAGGAAATAGAAAATAAACTTGAAACGGTCAAAGGTGCCATACCAAAAGAATGGATTACAAGAATAGAAAATATGGAAGAAGGTGGGAATGAAAAAGTCATACATGTCTATTTAAAAGGAAAGCTTTGTAATTTTAAAGATTGTTTACTGAAAGACTTTTATGTTTATTTTAGTGATAGTGTATTTCAAGAACCAATAGCAAATAACTTTTGGGTACAAAGATTGAATAGTGTAAAAAAGGAAAATATATGGAAAAACATGAGAGGGAAAATAATAGAAACAAGATTGGAATGTTTTGAATATTTTATAAGACACAAGGCAATTTTTACTGAGTGCATTTTAACAAAGATACATATAGAACAAAATGCAACATGTAAGGTTTGTTTTCAAGAAGATGAAGGAATTTTACACCTGTTTTTATACTGTAAAGAATTAGAATGTTTTTACATGAAATGCCAAAAAATGCTAAAAGATTTATTGAAAGATTGGGATGAAGAACAATTGGAATGGAATACTCTTGTGATGTTCGGATGGAATATGCAAAACAAAAACAAAAAGTTTGTAAATCTTCTTATAATGATGATTAAAAAATGTGTGTGGGAAAGAAGAAATGTAGCAAAACAGGAAAAAGTTGTTTTAAATGTGTGGAATGTACTAAAACGAAAAATGGAAAGATACATAGAAAGACTGTACTGGTATTTTAAAGGAGAAGATATGTTACCAAGCTTTTATGATGTGTTTAATGATGAAGTGTATAATGTTTTAAATGGTTTAAAGTGGAAAATGCCCAAAGAGCATGTTATGTTATGAAGAATGTTTATTTTAATGTAATTGTTTTGTGAAATTTCTTGAAGTATTTAAATGTTAATGTAATGTAATTATTTTTTAATAAAAAAATAAAATAAAAAAAAAGAAATACCCGATCTCATCTGAACTCGGAAGTAAAGCAGGGTCGGGCCTGGTTAGTACTTGGATGGGAAACCGCCTGGGAATACCAGGTGCTGTAAGCTTTTCGAAGTCCTTCATTTGGCAGCTGATAGACTTCCCGTGTCACAGCTTCGCTGCCATTATTTTTTTTCTCGCCTTCAAGGGCATTGTTTCTGTCGGTGCTGTGTCGATGCCAGCTGAGCTGCGCTCGTTCCCTGGTGCTGCGCCTGATTTAAATAGCCAACTCTTGACGGCCTCTTTCGTTTACGGCCATACCACCCTGGCAACGCCCCCTTGAGTTTGACTGAGTCAGTGCTTTCAAGGAAGTGTGAGGTGGCAGTAGGGAGAGAAAGGCTCTCCCATTTTGATTTTGTTTCTTGATTTGGCTTAAATTAAATTGTGTTAATTTTGTTTAGTTTTAGTTAAACCCCAGACAGTGTTATCTGTTTGGGGTTAAAACGTTTTGAAAGGATGGACACTTTGGTAAAGGAACTGGAACTGAAAATGGACTATGGCAGCATGGACAAAGCTACTCCTGAAAACAACAATTCAAGAGATTCAAACAACGCCATTGACGATAATGACACATGGGCAACTGTTGTGGCAAGAAGGAGGAAAAATAAATCAGACACAAGTAGAGAAGGAAGTGGAGAAATGCAACAAACTAAAGGTAAAGCAAATGCTGAACACTTGGAAAACAGCCAACAAACAAGTCATAGAAATGAGATGATAAACAAACTGAAAAGTCAAGCTAGATTTCAGCGACAATATAAAAAAGAAACAACTCTGACAATGACTGTGAAAGATCCTGAAAATATCACTGTAACTATGATTATAAAGGCTGTGGAAGATAAGACTGGAATTGGAAAATTGTTTGGACTGAGGAAAAAATCCAATTTTGACTATGAACTAACTATGGAAAATGAAACGAACTGTGATCACTTAATGAATGGACTAATGATTAACCAACAATTCTGTCAAATATCAAAACTTTGTGCAACTGAGAGAATGGTTTCTTTCTTAAATTTACCAAACTATATTCAAGATAGTGAAATCATCCAAAAGCTTGTGGACTGGGGAGTTTCTCCAATTCTCCCTCTGAGAAGAAGATATCATCCAGGAACAACTGTGGCTGATGGAACAAGGTTTATCAGGGTGAAATTTCCAAAAGAAGTTATGAGTCTTCCTTACAATGTAAAGTTTGATACAGAGGAAGGACCAAAATATTTTAGAGTCATACATGATCAGCAGATAAAAACATGCAGATTATGTGGAAGTGCTGAACATGAAAAAAAAGACTGCCCACAATTTGTGTGTAGAGAATGTCTGGAGCAGGGGCATTTTGCGCGGGACTGTAAAGCCCCACGGTGCCAAGGCTGCAAAAAGACAATATTGTGGTGCAGATGTGAATCGGATGAGGAAGAGACTGGAGTTATGGAAACGAACAAACAAATGGAGAAATCAAGCAATGAAGAACGGGAAGAGGAAGTACAGGAATTACCACCGGATGATTTGAATGAACAAGAAGAGGAGCAGGCCATGAGTGAAGAGGATGAAGGAGATGCAGCAGAGACTGAGGCACAACATCTAATGAAAGACAATGGACACAACATGGAAGAAGAACAAGGAGCAGCAGGTGAAAATACAGAAAGCAGAATTGAGGAAGAGGTAAGCGATGATGATGATAATGAAGAAATAAATATTGGGACCAAAGACAGAACAATAGACAGCATAAACAGAAGGCGCAGAAAAACTGTACAATTAAATATTCAGCAAGTGCTTAAGAAACAGAAATTACGAAAGGAAGCAAAAGCAAAACTAAAAACTGACAGAACTGATCTAAGATTTTAGATCATAAAAATTACAAATGATTGATGATTTGTTTCATTTGGATTTTCTTTTGCTTGGATGGCTTGTTTTCTTTTATATTTCTAATGAACAACTTATGTTTGGTTTCAATTAATGTAAGAGGGCTGTCATCCAAAGTGAAGTTTGAAAATGTAATTGCTTTAACAGAAAAATGTGATGTTATATGTATACAAGAGACTGGATGGAATGAAAACATTGTTAATGATTTAAAAAAATGTTGGGATGGGGAAATATTGTATAATAATGACCCAAATAAGAAAAAAGGCATGGCAATATTAATTAGAAGGGGAAAAGGATATACATTTGATGTCTTATTTAAAGATAATTATGGAAGGATTTTAACTATTAAAATTATGAATAAGGATGAAGAAATAACAATATGTAACATACATGCTCCAAATGAAGACTTGGAAAGAGTTACTTTTTTAAAAGATCTAAGTGTTTTAATGAGTGGATGGAATAATGTTATTGTTTTAGGAGATTTTAATACTGTTTTAGAAAGAATAGATGTAGATGATCATATGGTTTATAGAGCAGATGTTGGAAGAAGAGAACTGAAAAATATGAGTGAAAAACATAAATATGTAGATGTATGGAGAGAGAGAAATAGAGCCAAAAGAGAATACTCAAGAAGGCAGTGGGTAAATACAGTTTTAAAACAAAGTAGATTAGACTATGTTTTATGTACAAGAAATTTAGAATCTTTTATTTCAAATATTTTTTACAAGATTTTTAGCTGTAGTGACCATGATTTTCTGTATGTAATGATGGATTTCAGTGGAGTTGAAAGAGGACCAGGTGTATGGGTGTTTAATACAGAGCTTTTAAAGAATGATTTTTATAAAATTGAAATGGAAAACATTATTATTAATAGTGTAAATGATGAGTTATATGATGAAGAAATAAGTGTGTGGTGGGACAATGTAAAATTAGAGGCCAAAAGATTTTCAAAAGAATGTTCAAAGAAAATGCAGAAAGCCAAAAGAGCTAAAGAAAGACAATTAAACAAAGAATGGGAGAATGAAATGGAAAAGATAACAGAAGGAAATATGGATATTAGGAGAATAGTGATATTAGAAGAGAAACTGAAAAAACTAGAAGAGGAAAAATGTATGGGAGCTAGAATAAGAAGTAAGATAAAAAATACAGTGGAAGGAGAAAGAAGTACAAAGTTCTTTTATGATCTTGAAAAAACACGACAAAAAGCAGATTTGATAAAGAATCTCTCAACAAAAGAGAAAACTGTCAAAGATAAAGAAAGTATTTTAAGAACCGTAAAAGATTTCTATGAAACTTTGTTTAAAGCAAAAGGAGTTCATGAAGAAGATAAGGATTTTTTATTGAATCAAATAAAGGTTAAAGTAAGTGAAGAGGATAAAAAACTGTGTGATGGTGATATAACTGAAGATGAGATAAACGAAGCTATAACACAGTTAAGTAATGGGAAAAGCCCTGGTTTAGATGGTTTGTCATCCGAATTTTATAAGACTTTTAAAGATGTTTTAATTCCAATTTTAAAGGAACTTTTTATTGCTATTTTTGAAAAAAGACAGTTGAGTGAGAGTATGAAGAAAGGAATGATTAAAATAATTTATAAAAATAAAGGTGATAAAGATGATTTACAAAATTATAGACCTTTAAGTATGCTTAATACAGATTATAAAATATTAGCAAAGATTTTAGCAAACAGGCTTAAAAAGATAGTTCCCACTCTTATTACTACTAACCAGGCTTATGGTGTTATAGGTAGAGATATAGCAGACACAGTAACAAGCATCAGAGATTTAATCTGGTATATAAAAGAAAAAAAAAGATGAAGGATTTTTATTCAGCATAGATCTAGAAAAGGCTTTTGATAGAGTTGAGCATAGCTATTTATTTGACATAATCCAGAAATTTGGCTTTGGTGAGAATTTTATTAAGTGGATAAAATGTTTTTATACAGATATTTTTAGTTGTTTTAAAATAAATGGATTTTTAACAGACTACATTGAGATTTCTAGATCTATAAGACAAGGATGTCCTTTATCAGCGTTATTATACACATTAGTTGCTGAACCTTTAGGCTTAGCTATAAATGGAGAAAAGGAAATTAAAGGGTTTAAAATAGAAATCAATAGAACAGAGCAGAAAATTTTCCAGTATGCTGATGATACCACTCTATTTTTAAAAGATTTTAAAAGTGTTGGAAAAGCTATGGAAATATTTGATAAATATTGTCGAGTATCGGGAGCAAAAGTACATAAAGAAAAAACTGAATATATGAAGATGGGAAAAGTAGACGTTCCACAAGGAAATTGGGAATATAAAAAACAAAAAAATTACATAAAGATCTTAGGCATTACACTGGGATATGATGAAATTAAAATTAGAGAAATAATTTGGGATGAACTTATAAATAAAATGGAAAAAAGATTATGTTTTTGGAAACAGAGAGTGTTGTTTTTAAAAGGAAAAGTACTAGTATTAAATTCTCTTTTTCTATCTAAGATGTGGTATGTTTTAAGTGTTGTTAGTCTACCTACGTGGGTGTATAAGAAAATAAAAACTATGATTTTAAAGTTTTTATGGGATGATAAACCATCTAAAATTGCATATAACACTATCATTGGAAAGGTGGATGAGGGAGGACTAGGACTTATAGATCCATGGATAAGAATGAAAAGCATGAGAATTAAAACATTAAAAAAGTTTTTAAATGAAGACAATATTCCATGGAAAAGCATAATGAGTTATTTTATTAATAAATGTGGACAAATAGGAGATGATTTCTTATGGATGGCATTTAAAGACCGCATGATAGAAAATATTCCTGAGTTTTATAAAAAGTTGTTGAGAACATGGAAATGCTTTTATAATAATATACAAACTGAGATTGAAGGGAGAAAACTTTATTTACAGCAACCCCAATTTTTAAATCAGAACAATAAAAGCAAAAAGCAAATGTTTTATGAGAACTGGTATGCAGTGGGTTTTAGACAAGTAAAAGACATTTTATATGAAATAAAACCTGGGTTTTTACCGACTCAAGCAATAATAGATACACTGGAGGAAATAGAAGATGTAGATGATAAAGAAAAAATTGAAGATCAATACAAGAAGTTAAGATTAGCATTACCAGATCACTGGATCAAAACTATTGAAGAGAATGAAAAAGAAACTGAAAATAGAAAAATAAAAGTTTTTTTAAAAATGGATGAAGATAAAATTAGTATCAATGATTGTCCTATCAAGATGTTTTATACATGTTTGTGTAACACTGTGTTTAAAAAACCTAAATCAAGAGAATTTTGGGAAAAGTTATTTGAAAACTTTGATACTTCAAACATATGGAAAAATGTAAGATCAATTTTAAAAAGTCCAGCATTGGAAAACTTTGATTTTATGTGAAGACACAACTGCATAATGACAGAGATCATCTTTAAAAAGATTGGGGTATCACAAGATGATTTGTGTAAAGTGTGTTTGGAAAAAAAGGAAGGTGTGTTACACCTATTTTAAATTGTAAAAAGTTGAGTGATTTTATGAAGATGTTGAAAACAATGGTATGTAATTTTCTGCATGATGAAAACATTATTTTAAAAGAATGGGATGCACTGTTTTTATTTGGTTTTAATGGGAAAACAAAAAATAAGTTTGCTCTTAATTATATGTTGACTCTTGCAAGATTTACAATATGGAAAAGAAGAAATATTATGAAACAAAAGAAAAAAGAAATTCCATTGGTTTTGTTGTACAAACAGATTGTTACTGAGGAAATAATGGTTATATATGACTATTGCAAAATGTATGAAAAGATGGACATTTTTGAAAAATCTATTACAAAAAATAATCCATATATTGTACAAACTTGGACTGGTTTTGAAGTTTTCTTACCTGGAGATTTTTAAATATTTTATCTTTTAAATATTTGTATGTATAAATGTCATGATTGTTGATGATGTATTTTTTAATAAAGAAAAAAAAAAAAAAAAAAAGCTTGAATCTGCTCAGGAGCAAGTGTCTTTCCCACGATTAGATTGCAGCATCTTAACAAAGTCTGCACTGGAGGTCTCTCTTTGCCATTGCTCCTTTTAGCAAGAGCACCCTATTGAAACAGGAACAGTAAAGATTCACAATTAGAGTAGTAATACTCTATAACTGGATTTGAATATAATAACAACAACAATGTGGGGTCTGCTGTGATGGAATCAGTAACTCACTCTTTTGTGAAATAACAGTTACCTTGTAATCAGGTGCTTAAATGCATCGCAGCTGGCTGCCGTAAGGAGAAGACTTCAAATGCCTTGAGGTGTGCTCAAATAGAGACAGAACTGTGGTTAATAGGAAGGTGGGAGTGCTTCCTAAGCTGGTATTAAGGAGGTCTCTTTCTTTGTGGAGGAGCTCCAGCTAGGCATGGCTAAATTGAACTGATTTCCCAGAGCTGTTGCGCTACTTGAAACAAGTTGGTGTCGAAACTGCTCAGGGAAAGTGGCTTTGTAAGGTAGCGTGGCCGAGCGGTCTAAGACGCTGGATTAAGGCTCCAGTCTCTTTGGGGGTGTGGGTTCGAATCCCACCGCTGCCAGGCAGTCCTTTTAGGATGCTTGAGAATGACCTCTCTGCTTGAGCAAACAGACTTGCGAAGAGATGCTGCATGCTTCCGCTCACATCCAAATGTAGACTCCTTGGCCAAAGTTGAAGGGCTTCACTAGGAAGCTCTGCGTCCTCTCTGCTGTTCTGCTTCCGTAAAATTGGGCAGAAAAGGGACCACTGCATGAATTCATCTAGGGTAGTGTGGCCGAGGGGTCTAAGGCGCTGGATTTAGGCTCCAGTCTCTTCGGGGGCGTGGGTTCGAATCCCACCGCTGCCAGATGTGGTTTTAAACACAGCCAAACGGCTTTAATGTGTGCGCGTTCGCAGTGAACGCTGGAAGTGAGAGAGTAAATTTAAGTCGTCAACTAGTCAGTATAATGTGTTCTTTGAAACTCACGGCAGACTCGTTGGTGTGACAGCAACACATCCCCAAGCTTGAATCTGCTCAGGAGCAAGTGTCTTTTCCACGATTAGATTGCAGCATCTTAAAGTCTGCACTGGAAGTCTCTCTCTGCCATTGCTCCTTTTAGCAAGAACACCCTATTGAAACAGGAACAGTAAAGATTCACAATTAGAGTAGTAATACTCTATAACTGGATTTGAATATAATAACAACAACAACGTGGGGTCTGCTGTGATGGAATCAGTAACTTTCACTCTTTTGTGAAATAACAGTTACCTTGTAATCAGGTGCTTAAATGCATCGCAGCTGGCTGCCGTAAGGAGAAGACTTCAAATGCCTTGAGGTGTGCTCAAATAGAGACAGAACTGTGGTTGACAGGAAGGTGGGAGTGCTTCCTAAGCTGGTATTAAGGAGGTCTCTTTCTTTGTGGAGGAGCTCCAGCTAGGCATGGCTAAATTGAACTGATTTCCCAGAGCTGTTGCGCTACTTGAAACAAGTTGGTGTCGAAACTGCTCAGGGAAAGCAGCTTTGTAAGGTAGCGTGGCCGAGCGGTCTAAGGCGCTGCGTTCAAGCTGGGGAACAATCGTCCAACAAAGAAGGGGAAGAAGGGAAGAAAGGGGGGAAGAAAAAAAGAGAAAAAGGGAAGAAGAGGGGGAAAAAACGAAGAAAGGAAAGGGCGAATTCTAAGCTTCCCGGACACGCCTTCCCTGCACCTGCTTTAAGTCACGCATAGTGATACTGTTCTGTGTTAAAACAACGCAATTTGAGTTACATTGATTTCTATTGCAGGTGCTCACCAAGACCGGGGTTCGAATCCAGCTAAAGACGCTTTATTGTTATTGGTTAATTATTACTCAATAAACTAACTGTTTAAATGTGTAATGCTCCAAGGTAAATAAAATATGCCTAAGCGCTTTATTCTTGTGTTTTTTGACATTCTTTCATGAAAAATAAAGCATACTAACTTGAATGTGTCACTATTTAGTAGTTGTTGTAGCATTGTTATGCTTATGGTTATTATTGTTCTGTATTTTGATGTACAAATGATCTATAGAAATGTCATATAGTGTACACACACACACACATATATACATATATATATATATATATATATATGTGTGTGTATATAGTGTGCATAGTGTATATGGAATTAAAAGTCAAGTAGTCAGTTATTTATTTATGCAATATTTATCTAACAATTGTCAACAGAACAGTAATGAATATAGAGTAGAAAATGTAAAAATAATAAATTAGTTATTAATAATACAGTATTAACAATATAAATAAACAATGTTAATAAAACGTTAAATACAAACAGAAACCGACACAAAGTGGACTTAAAAGTCAAGGACATTTATTAATGCAATATTTATTTAACAATGGTCAACAAAACAGTAATGAACATGGAATAAAAATTCTGAAAAATTAAATGTTAAATATTAACAGAATAAATACAAAATTAACAAATTAAATAAAATGTTAAATAAATTTAGAAACCAACAATAAGTGAAATAGAATAAATTTAACTATTATGGTTGTAACCTGTATACACTTTATACATACACACACATATAAATAATAAATAAGTTAAATAAAATGTCAACAAAATAAACTATTTAAATAAAAAGTGCAATAAAACAGAGTCAAACAAGGTAATTGAAGAACTATTATGGTTATAAAGTGTATAAACTATAGACATACACATAAATAATAAACACTTAAATAAAATGTTAACAAAATAAATTATTTTTATAAAATGTGAAATAAAATAGAAACCAACAAGTGAAATAGTATAAATTGAAGATCTATTATGGTTGTAAACTTTATACACTCTGTACACACACACACACACACACATATATATATAAATAATAAATTAAATAAAATGTTAACAAAATAAATACACTATTTAAATAAAATGCGCAATAAAATAGAAACCAACAACAAGTGAAATAGAATAAACTGTAGAACTATTATGGTTATAAACTATATAAATACACACACATATATAAATAATAAATAAGTTAAATAAAATGTTAACAAAATAAATTATTAAAAAGTAAAATGTGCAAAAAAAACAAGTGAAATAGAATAAATTGAATTATTATGGTTATAAACTGTAAACACTATACACACACACACACACACATAAATAATATAAAAGTTAAATAAAATGTCAACAAAATAAATACACTATTTAAAGAAAATGTGAAATAAAAATATAAACTAACAGCAAGTGAAATTGAATAAACTGAAGAACTATTACACTATATACATACACAAACAAACAAACACATTATTTTGGGTTGGTCCTTTTCATTTCCTCTAGCCACTCTTCTTTAGTTAAAGTTTCAGTCTGTGGGCAGTACACCCTGCCCCTGAGTTGGCTATGGCCTGTGGCATTTGTTTTGAACTGCCCACACTTTTTACAAGTGTTCGCTTGAACAGTTCTCCGGTACGGTCTTTTGGGAATGGCTCCAGATGTGGACGGTGATGCAGCAGGCTGTGAGCTGGTACTGGACATTGTTGGCTGAAGGGGTGGCTGTCTGAGTGGCATCCCCTGCACCATTGGGATACCCTGGGCCATCTGCACTCCTTGCATCATCGGGATACCCTGGGCCATAGGGATTCCCTGGACCATTGGCACAGCCTGGAACATTGGTACACCCTGAAACATCGGCATACCCTGGTACCCTGGTGTTGCTGGGATGTATATGTTGGGTACCATCTGCAGCGATGCTCCAGGTGCTGGTGGTGTAAATATGACCTGGGTCTGTACTGGTGCCTTGGGTCTAAGTGGGGGTCGTCCAACAGATGTCTGCCTCTGCCTTGCCTGACCTGCTGTGCTCTCTGGCAACACATACTGGTGCTGCTCTCCCGGTTGGTCTGGCTCTGTCCGAAGACTTTTGGCATCTGGGAGAGGTTCCTGGGCTTCTGGGAGGGGTTGAGGCAACTGAATACCCTGAAGCAGCACAGACAGCTCCTGTTTCTTCTGTCTGTTATTAAACCACTGAATCAGGGTATTCTGGTTTACCTCAACCAGCTGCATGGATGTACCTCCCATTACCAAGCTGTTGCCCAGTACGAGTTGCCTAATCCTGCGGTAGTCTTGCAGGATCAGAGACCATCTTGAAAGGGTTCCCTTGCCTTTTCGCTTGGGACTACGGTGGATGGTACAAAGCCTAATAAAGATGGTCTCCACAAGACGGCAACAGTCAGGCCACTGAGCAGGAGCACTGCTTGCACCCAGCACACATCTGGTGGTGCTCTCCACGCCAGGGGTGTGAGTGGGCTTCTTGGGTGTTTTAAATCGCCCACTCAGCAGTCGCTTCTGGTGTCGAGCTGCATACACACCCGCTTCTTGTCTTGGTCATGCAGGCTTTGCCAAAGACCAATAATCTCGTTGGCCTCCTGGCTGGTGAGGCTAAGGCTTTTGTGGGTCCGGAGCTCAACCAGATATTCAGCCAGCCTGTCCACATGCTGGAAGGCCGGAATATTTTGGTAGTCAACAGCCTAATGAAAGCACAACAAAAAAAAATAGCATATTAAATTTTTTATTATAAAATTATATATATATATAATTTGTAAAGTATTTTCATATATCTGTGATGACAGGTTGACAACTGCACGAGGAATAAAGGTGTTCAATTACTCACTTCTGTGTGAGAATGACCCGAAACTCTGAGCGATGGCCAAGATCCAGCTGCTGCAAGACAGTCTGACTCCAGGACACATGCGAGGCTTTGCACTTGGTACAGATGAGGGTTTCTGTAACCATGTTGTACATCCTGTCGATGTCCAGAACCTGCCGTGCCCTTTTGTGCAGACCTCCACCTGTCAGCTGATGCTGTCCACATGCAGGATTAGGGCAAAGTACTTTGACCCTCCACAGCTTGTATGGCATCCACAGAAAAAGTGAATGACAGAAAAATCTGTCTGGAGCTGGAGCCTGATTGTATGTTAGTGCAGGCTGTGGAGGGTAATACCAGAGCTGGAGGTTGTCTCGAAGCTCTGGCTTTCCTTTGGACCCCATTTTAAAAAGCCTGCTGGCAATCCACTTGTGGTCCTCTGGTGGCAAGGTTTCAGCCCAAAGGCGCGGAAGTGGAACAGCTGATGGAGCTTGCAACAAAGACCCAGAAGGTGCAGTCTGTGAAGGAAAATAGATAAAACCTTTAGTCTGGTAATGTAAATGCACCTTACATATTTGAGTGAGTACCCTCACATGATATCATGATTATAATCTAAATACCTTTGATTTTAAGTGATTGTTTTTAAATACCTTATTATGTTTTTCAATTCCAAAAATCATTAATAGAATTTCACCAATAAACATTTTCTTTAAAGAAGCAAAAGTATTTTCCAATATATTTATTTCCCTTTTTCGTTTCTACTTCTTTTCCATCCATTTTCTTTTCTTTTACTACTGTGAACATAAAATATCAACAACAGAAGGCGTAATTTTTATGATTCTTTGCTTTATTTTTTCCTCTCTTTATTTTGTTAACATTTATACATATATCAAGCTTAGATAATTAACATCAAGTCAATTTAATTGGCTGGTCTTAAAACCACTTTGTGTGAATTCAGCTGGGGCAGCAAAAATGCAAACCAAATTACCTTTTTTGGACAGAAAATATGAAATTACTTACTGAGACAATGCCGGACGGCTCTGTGGAACTGGTCACTGCCGCAGTGGATGTGAGGACGGGGGCAGAAACTTGAAGGTCCTGTGTCTGTACAAACAAGCAGTATAACAAAGTGCATTTTGTAAATATATATCTATAAGTAACATTAACTAATCAGAATTTTTTGCAACCATTACTTTATTTGAACATTAATGTATAAAATACATTGGAAATGAATGATTGCTGCTAAACTGTAAAATTTTGTCACAGCGCTTCTATGCAGAACAAAAAGTTTAAAGAATGGTGCTTATTTTTAATATATATGTTTTTATGCACTAAAATAATACTACAGAGATGTTTTATTGAGATTTAATGTGACTGTACTTAATAAAAATAAGAATTTACGTAAAACAAATGATTATACCAAATTCTCTCAGAAAGCTATGTGGATTATGACAATACTTACAGCCGTGCTTGGTGTAGAAGCACTACACACTGCTGAACTGGGCTGAACGTCAACCTGTGATGGTCTTCTAGCCACACTAAGATTTGGCTTTGCTGCAGCAATGTGGGATCCGGAAAATCTTGGTTTGGTGAACTCAAAAAGGGCAAGACAAAAAGCATTTCATTAAAAACACTGTGTTCACAATGGCAAAATGTACACTACTGTTCAAAGGTTTGCGATCTGCTCAATGTATTTTTTTTTATGTTTTAATTATGTTTATCAAGGCTACATTTATTTGATAAAATATTTAGTAAAAACTGGAATAATGTGAAATAATAATATAGGCAAATTAAATAAATAAAGAATAATTTATTCAAACAATTCAAATCAAATAAAATCTACTTAATTTATGAGCAAATCAAACACAATAGAATTCTTGCAAAATATGAGTAATATTAAGCTTTTATATTTTAACAATAATAATTTTTTGAACATTAGTGTATATCACATTAAATTTCAAGCAATTAGAAACTATCTTTCTATATGTCAGTTGTACAATCAGTTTGATTTCTCTACAGTGTTTCGAGTTCAAGCTGTTTTTTACTACCACCCTCTGCTACTTTTACAGGTAGAAATAAGATATAAGTTAGAATAGATTTAATTAGACAACTGGTTCATTGCAAATAAATGTGACACATTAGGCTTTGATTAAAATTATAGTTTTCTGGATCAAGGAGCAATATGCAAACAAATATTTTTTTTTACTACCAAAGGAATAAAGTATTGCATTATGTTATACAGTATTATTGTACTATTATTACATCATGCATTTCAACAAAAACATACATTGTATATTACAACATCACACTATGTGTTATATACAGTTGAAGTCTGATTTATTAGCCCGCTTTTTAATTTTTTTCCACCAATTTCTGTTTAATGGAGAGAAGATTTGTTCAGCACATTTTTTTAAACATCAAAGTTTTAATAACTCATTCCTAAGAACTGTTTTATTTTATCTTTGCCCTGATGACAGTAAATAATATTTGACTAGATATTCTTCAAGACACTTTTATACCACTTAAAGTGACATTTGAAGGTTTAACTAGGTAAATTAGGTTAAATAGGCAGGTTAGGGTAATTAGGCAAGTTATTGTATAACGATGGTTTGTTTTGTAGACTATGCCAAAAAAAAAAAAAAAAAAAAAGCTTAAAGAGGCTCATAATATTGACCTTGAAAAATGTATTCGAAATAAAACAAATAAGATTTTTTCCCAGAAGAAAAAATAGTATCATACCTGTGGTAGCAAAATTATATATATACATATATATATTTTAAAATAATTACTTTTTCAAGATAATACCTCAGACTCGTTGTTTAGAAAAAGTACAAATTTTAGCTTACACTTAAAATCGAAACAAAGTATTTACTATTAGTGTTTATTATGTATCATTATCTGAAGACAAGAGGTTAAAATGTAGCTTTAAAAACTGTGACCCTGACCATGACCTGACCATGTAATTTAATCCAATCACAGAAACTCAAACCGACCAATCAGCAAGTGTCTGCTACCCCCCACTGTGCAAGAGGTGTGAAAAGAAGCATGTCTCTAGCAACACCTCAACTTTTTTATTGCTTTTTGTTCTTTTCTCTCCTATGTTTGAACTTTGAACTGAACTTTGAGCACCTTGAACACTTGAAACACTGAAATTGTCTTTTCTTTTGATTTTTAAAAAAATGTACCATTGACAATTGCGGTGAAATCTTTGATGCCACTGATGGAGTAGACGGGGGCTGGGGCTGGGCCTCAAGTTGTCTCGTCTCCATCACCTCCTGAGCAGGTACAGTAGGGGCAGGTTGTTGCACCGTTTGTGCTGGAGCAGCAGAAGCAGTACTCTGCTGAAAATAAATCACAAAAATACATATAATCATGAAAAAGGAAAGGCATTCTAGTAAATAAAAATAAACACATATTGACTCAAAAATGTACCTTTTGAGTGTGAAAACCACATGTGCATTTCAGCACACCTCCAAGCAAAGTCCTCTGCCCACGAGATTGCAATGGGCATTTCTCAATCTGAAAAAATCATGAAAGATATATTAAATAATTTTATACAATACAAAAAACTTTTATAACTAAATAAGAAATTTTACTCAATGACTCCCTTAATAAAGCACACAATAGCTCTGTAAATTAATTTAACACTGTTTCTAGAATGTGTTTAATATTTGTCTAATATGTAATCGTACAGTTTGTATCTCCAAAAACGAAAAGAATAAAAGGAACTGGACAGGAACATTTCAGGCCTTAAAACCACATGCTGTATACTGTACTCATAATCCCTTCCCCCACCTTTTCAGATCTCTCTCATAAACGGTCAAACTTACTAAATTATTCGACGTAAATCTCAAAATACATGCAATTTAAAACACTTTAATATTTAAAAACAAGTATGACATGTTTTACACAGATACTGTACTGAATGTACTGAAGCCTAACAAGTTAACGATACTCTGTTAAGCAAATTTCAACAAACGTTATATCATGTAAATGAAATACACACCCTTTGATAAATCTCATGCCACTTTTTTTGTCGAGGAGCTGGCCTGTTTCTCTCATTTGATGGCCACTCCTGTGCTGGCAAACTTTTTCAAACGTGAAATCCAGTCAGCGTCTGACATGGCTTTATGAGATTTTCCAGACATTACAAAAAACTTTTATAACTAAATAAGAATTTTTACTCAATGACTCCCTTAATAAAGCACACAATAGCTCTGTAAATTAATTTAACACTGTTTCTAGAATGTGTTTAATATTTGTCTAATATGTAATCGTACAGTTTGTATCTCCAAAAACGAAAAGAATAAAAGGAACTGGACAGGAACATTTCAGGCCTTAAAACCACATGCTGTATACTGTACTCATAATCCCTTCCCCCACCTTTTCAGATCTCTCTCATAAACGGTCAAACTTACTAAATTATTCGACGTAAATCTCAAAATACATGCAATTTAAAACACTTTAATATTTAGAAAACAAGTATGACATGTTTTACACAGATACTGTACTGAATGTACTGAAGCCTAACAAGTTAGTGATACTCTGTTAAGCAAATTTCAACAAACGTTATATCATGTAAATGAAATACACACCCTTTGATAAATCTCATGCCACTTTTTTTGTCGAGGAGCTGGCCTGTTTCCCTCATTTGATGGCCACTCCTGTGCTGGCAAACTTTTTTAAACGTGAAATCCAGTCAGCGTCTGACATGGCTTTATGAGATTTTCCAGACATTTTCTCCTATAGATTAAACGGTTTTGAATTAAAGTATCCAAATTTGAAATACAACACACTAAAACATTAATTGGTGCAATTGTGTAGTTTTTCTACCTTTTTTAAGAAATCACTATCGGAAAAAATCCTTTACTGTAAGCAAAACGATGCTGTGCTCTGTCGAATGATGATGTTCGTTGAATATCACTGATGATCAATGAACTATTTTGACCTCTGACCCGCCTCCAGAGGACCGCGTCATTCCTTCGTGTACCTTCGGCTCAGTTCGGAAAATTGATTGACATCTGGCTAACCTGTTTGACTGCACACCTAGCGGTGATTCTTGGAACGGTTCCTCCCCCCCGGCTTCAACATTGTCTCGACTCTGATTGGTCAAATGTTGAAAATGTTGAGAATTCCGGTCCGCGATTGGCTGCAATTGTTGAAGCGCTGCAACGTGATTGGCTACAATGTTGGAGCGAATCGCTCCGATTGGCTCTCATCTTCAACATTTGTGAAATATTGTCGGACTATCCTTCGGCAGCTGGCGTTCAGGCTCCAGTCTCTTCGGGGCTGCGGGTTCAAATCCCACCGCTGCCAGGCAGTCCTTTTAGGATGCCTGAGATGACCTCTCTGCTTGAGCAAACAGACTTGCAAAGTGATACTGCATGCTTCCGCTCACATCCAAACGTAGACTCCTTGGCCAAAGTTGAAGGGCTTCACTAGGAAGCTGGGTGTCCTCTCTGCTTCCGTAAAATTGGGCAGAAAAGGGACCACTGCATGGAGTCATCTGAGATAGCGTAGCCAAGGGATCTAAGGTGCTGGTTTTCGGCTCCTGTCTTTTCGGGGGTGTGGGTTCTAATCCCACCGCTGCCAGGCAGTCCTTTTAGGATGCTTGAGAATGACCTCTCTGCTTGAGCAAACAGACTTGCAAAGTGATACTGCACGCTTCAGGTCACATCCAAATGTAGACTCCTTGGCCAAAGTTGAAGGGCTTCACTAGGAAGCTCTGCATCCTCTCTGCTGTTCTGCTTCCGTAAAATTTGGCAGAAAAGAGACCACTGCATAGATCCATCTAGGGTAGCGTGGCCGAGGGGTGTAAGGCGCTGGATTTAAGCTCCAGTCTCTTCAAGGGCATGGGTTCAAATCCCACCGCTGCCACATGTGGTTTTAAACACGGCCAATCTGCTTGAGTGTGTGCTTTCTCAGTGTCTGCTGGAAATGAGAGAGTACATTTAAGTTGGCAAATAGTCAGTATAATGTGTTCTTTGAAACTCACGGCAGACTTGTTGGTGTGACAGGAACACATCCCCAAGCTCGAATCTGCTCAGGAGCAAGTGTCTTTCTCACGATTAGATTGCAGCATCTGGTAAGACCAAAGCTTGAAATTCGCATCACGTGAGTGCATGAGACCAATAGAAGATCAAAACATGAGCTATATGGAGCAATCAGTCGCTTTTAGCAACGTCTAATCATATTGTTTTATCTCGCTCGTTTTTGCAGCGCTGTACGAAAGAATTTTGCAAGCACAAACTCTAGTGTGACCGCGGCCCAACTTGCTTTCAGATTAACTATGCCCAGCAGCTATATATATATATATATATATATATATATATATATATATATATATATATATATATATATATATAATATGAGCCTACCTTAGACAGAGTGGGTGCATTTAGAAGCTGATGTGCTGTGGTGTGGAAGTTTCTGATTAAAAGTTGCTTTCTTGATTTCTTTGTTGCTTGATTTGTGCCTGTACCATAACAGATCTCTCTTGTTGTGATATATGTCTTGGTAACCTTTAATGTGTTGTTTTTTGCTCAGTGATTCGACTGCATTGAGTGAGTGAGTGCATTTTCCCTCCTTCTCCTGGTTAAGAGATAAAGCTATATAATAGAATTAGTTATATATCAGATAATATAAATAAATTATTAGCAACAAAAGACCAACTTCATAATGATTTTAATGTAAAAGACTTTAATTTGAAGAAAAAAAAAGATGCTGGAGGACTGAATCAGATATGCATCCAGGGAGTTGCTGACGCACGTAACAAAAACAACATGAACAAAAAGTAGATTGGACCAGTTTCACAGAATTTTTTGTGGCACTGCAGAGTGGTTCTAAAGGGCTCATTGCTCTAGGGGTATGATTATTGCTTTGGTTGCAAGAAGTCCTGGGTTCAAATCCCAGACGAGCCCTATGTCTGTCACAGAAAAAGCAGTGATTCTTTGGTGTTTCTGTGTTAATTGAAGCAACTTTTGCTGTGACTTTAGTTAATAAACATTTAGTTGATTTCTAATCTGAATTAGCCTAACCTGTACAATTATACAGACAAAAAAGCAGTGGCAATGATTCGGTTGTTAGATTTGTTTATGGATCTTGAACAACGCACCAGCTTTATATGCAAGCACCATTTTTGTGTTTTACGCAGTCTCTTCTCTGTAGGCACCATGCAGGATTCAAAATGACCTTTCGTGTTAGGAATCTTGTTACTCTTTTAGTCATAACAGGAAATATGGATGACAATGAAGGAAGTTAATGACACACAAACACATCTCAAGAAGGTTTTCACAGCTACTGTGTTTCATTTACCAAACATTGCTCCCAAGTAGAAGTGAGACCCTCAAGAACGACCCAGATGGGATTTGAACCCACAATCCCCAGCTCCGGAGGCTGATGCCTTATCCATTAGGCCACTGGGCCATGTCACCAGTCTTCTATCAAGGATCTCTTGTATGCCTTCAACAAGATGCCACCGCATGGAAAACGGCACTTTAGGATCTCAATGCCAGTTTGCATTCCGTCAAATAAGAACTAATGGACAAACATTTTCTTTCTGCAATCATTCACATTCGCGTCTCTGGTCCTGGGGTATGGTTCTAGCGTATAGTATGACTGGTCTTGAGAGTTTCGAATTCCAGTCAAGGCCACTCTCATTAACTTGAAATCACAACCTTTCAGCAGCTATTTTCTTGTTTGCATTTCATCATCATCCACCTAACATGAGACCGTGAGTTGAGAGCCACAGGGTAATTGAAGTCAAGATCTCCATTACTAGAGCTTAGCGGAACCATTTAGTTTCTAACTTGACAGTGAGATTCGAGCAAGATTGGAAGAATCTTAATTGAAGTGTGCAGCAAGTCTGAGAATTCTAAGCTAACTATTATCCTCAGATCATCACACCTAAGCTTCGAGTGGTCAGGATTTTTTCACACAACTTAAAAGTAACCCAGCAAACACGACTTGAATCCACAATCTCCAGTTTGGAAGGTTGATGCCTTATCCATTAAGCCACTGGGCCAATACAAGCATTTACTATATCTGTTGTATCACTCTGTAAGTTCTTGTAACTCAGAAAACAGCACTTTAGGATTCCTATTGCTTTCAGACGATCTGGTGTGTACACCTAATGACAAAAGAGCTTCTCTGAAGAGTTTTCCATTGTCATGTCTTTTTGACCTAAGGGTATGAACCTAGCTTTTTGAAGGTCACACTGGATTGTGCTGCACAGCCAACTTAAAAGGAACTGCATCAAAAACGACCCAGATGGGACTTGAACCCACAATCCCCAGCTTCGAAGGCTGGTGCCTTATCCATTAGGCCACTGGGCCATTTTTTAGTGCCTGTAAACTAAAATATGCATCCATGGGGGTTGCTGACGCACGTAACAAAAACAACATGAACAAAAAGTAGTTTAGACCGGTTTCACAGACTTTTTTTTGTGGCATTGCTGGGTGCTACTTCAGGGCTTGTTAGTCTAGGGGTATGATTCTCGCTTCGATTGCGAGAGGTCTTGGGTTCAAATCCTGCATGAACCCCCGGGCTGTCACAGAAAGAGCAGTGGAGTGGTGCTGTGCTGTCTAGGGTGTTTCTATGTTATTTGTAGCACTTTCAATAGTGAAATTAGTTAATGAACATGTAGTGGACTTCTGATCTAAATCAGTCTGACTTGCACATTTATACAGACAAAATTGAAGCATGATATTTTGGAACCATTCCTATAGGATAATTTCTACAATATTTTAATGGGATACAATTTATATCTTAATTAAGATATGCTTTTCTATTCACTTGTTAAGTGGTGACGTGTTGGTGACGTATGTAATACTGTTTCCGGGTCCAAGCCGCCACTCGTTTGAGTTGAGAAATTATTCGTTTATGATCACTTTTTATTCATATCACACATTAAAGTTAATTTTTTATGAAGTCAGTGTCCGCAATAATCTCTGGGCTTGCTGCATCACAAATACCAAAATTTTAACAATTTATAAAAAAATTAATTACTTTCTGGCCATTGTATATTAGGCATGGACATATATGTTGTGATCGTGATTTACGAAACTAAATCGCTTTGTAAACAGTTATTATTACCATTTCACGAGTCTCCCCATTCAGTTGAATAGAGCACTTGGACCCGGAAGCCGCTTTGCATGACGTCTCACTTAACTAGCAGATTGTCTCTCTTAGCCTATTATAAAATAGTTTTTAATTTTTTATGCAGTTTGCTTAAGCTCACCTTCATGTACTTGAGTGTACAGTATTAGTGCACAAATTTCCAAACAAACAAACATGTCTATACCAAAAACATATACAATGTCGCTAGACCAAACTGTGGGCTGCCCCACTCGAAACAGAAGTTCACTATGGGCCCATAGCAAGTCCACACAAAGTGGAGTGTACATGGCCACACTGGGCATAGTATAGGTATACTGGGGCATAGTATCTGGGTCAGAAGTATGTCCTATGAGCATGTTCTGTGGGTATTTAGTAATTAAAAAAATAGTTACGTCCCACTAATACTAAGTTGAGTCCAGGCACAAAATGTGCCAATAAGGTCCCAGTAAAGTACTTTTATGCAGGGCCATTGTGGCTTTAACACAAAACAAAACTAGTTCACTTTTACCATGTAGAAAAAAGCACAATATCACTTCAATTGCATAATTACATATTTTGAAAGCATAATGTAATGTCAGTAAAAAATGAGGCCTCTAAAAATATAAAGACAACATGGACTATTCTTCAAAGGTTTGGGACAGAACTGCTTTAGTTTATAAAAATGCAGATATAAAAGTAACCTTGTAAATAATTATTCATTATTAATATGTTAACTATTCTATTTGAATATGTTAAAATATAATTTATTACAATGATGGTAAAACTGCAATTAAGGCATTTGCATCCAACATAAAATTATTCTAATGATTCATGTGTGTATTTTCTCTACCATTTTTATTTTAAGATTTTTAGAGAAAATAACTTTTGGTTCCAGGATGATAAAGTTCTAGACATTTCAACACTTAAAACAAATTAAGGCTTTGATTGATTTATTTATTTTTTCAGATAGAGAGAGAGAGAGAGAGAGAGTGAGAGAGAGACAGAGAGATTGCCAACAAACTAGTTAAATAGAAAACAAATAGATGGGTGCATGCAGAAAACCATTTCTGGGCAATTCCTGAAAATCCCAATTATATTCAAATATATACACTGCTCATGCATTGTGAGACCGGCGTAACAGCCTTCCATGCAGAGGTGTCTGCACACAGTGAATTTGCATGTCAACTTTAATCACCAGATAAAACTAAAGTTTAAATAATATGATGATTTTATTTTGATTTAGCTTGGCTCCTGTAAGATAGATTGTTTTGTATGAAGAAGAAAGGAGAATTTTTATTCTTGGCCACCAGAGTCAGGTCTTAGACAACAGATAATTCTATAAAAAAGATTAAATTATTTTCATATAAAAAATATTTCTTAGATTATCTTAACAAATCACACCAGTTGTGTGAACCAGAGTCTTGGTTCCCAGTTACTGTTTCCAGTTGAGGGGGAGCCATGCTAGATTGATCACTTACTGGAGTGATGACCAGTCCTCATCCTGGAGAACCAATGTTCCTAAGAGTTTGGCTCACAGCTGCCCACACATCTGCTTAGTAGCTTCAGGTGCTTGATCAGCAGGTATAACTGTGCTGGACTGGAACTGGAGTCAAAATGCAATCAGGACTAGATGGCATCCAATACTGCAAAGAAAGAAACAGCAAGTAGTATGTTAATAGCATAAATAAAATGTTTAAAAAGATGATTTTTTTTTCTTTCAGCAAGCAAATACTAACAACGTGTCAGTGCAGAACCAATGATCTGATCACACAAGATAAAAAGTCAAATAACTCAGAGATGTGTGAAAAGAAATTAATTAACATGTTAAATTGATAAACTGTTGATAATGTATTAATGATATAAACAATGGGTTAATATAATATTTTAAAGTAAAAATGCTGGCAATATGATTCATGCAATATGAAAAGCACACTTCAAGCAAATTCAAGCGAATCACTACAATGGGTGTAATTGAACACCGAATTCAATTCTTAACTCTTTATGGCTAATTTAATACAGAACTCAAACATTAACTCATCAATTTGAAAGGCTAAACTTACCTGGTTGAGCAGAAGTGAGACGCGAGCAGCAGCTGAAGCAAGAGTCATTAGCGATGCAAAATCCAGCAACGTCATGGTCAGAATTTACCACGTGATGAAGACCACCGAAAATAATACACTTCTGTAAATTTCCTAGATTTTTCTGACACCATTTACATTTTTAAAATTAATTGGATTAAGAGATGCCAAACCAATCCAATGTCTATCAGTTTTTTAAAATTGGTGGTTGTGTTTCTTCTTAAAATGTATTATCTTCCCTCTAAACTACCTGTAGTGTTGTCTAAATTCCACCAGCAATGTCTGCTTGCTTGGAAGCTTGGTTACGTTCACAATTTTTCTCCCCACCAATTTTTCATATGGAATAACCGAGGTATTATAATCAGAAACAAATCGTTATTTTTCCATAGTTGGTTTCAAAATAATATTAATTTTTATCCTTTTCTTGTTTGATGATGTAGGAAACATTCTTTCATGAACCATTAATAACTTACCACTATTTTCCAATTCCTCCTAATGAATTTAATAAAGTTGTTAGGCAATATTACCCGGTTTAGTTCACCTAGTTAAAAGTCACTGTACATTTAACTGTAAATTTGCTTTTAGAAGGTGTTAGTCTGTTAGATAAGAAACGTAACAATAGCTTCAAATGCAACAAATTTTCTAATTTAAAAGGAAAATTTCTTCTAGAGGAAAGTTTTACTGGAGGTCTTTGGTTAAGGATATAGAACCTGGCTTTTACCTGGGTAATATTGCATTTCCAACAAGGCAAAAGAAATACATTTTAAAATTTTACATAAAATCTACCCTGTAAATTCTAGTATTTCCATTTTTTGGACATCAACAGCTTCTGTTCTTTCTGCAAACAAGCAGAGGAAACACTACTACAGGGGTGGCCAACCCTGTTCCTGGAGAGCCACCTTCCTGCAGATTTCAGTTGCTACCCATATCAAACACAACTGAACCAATTAACTAAGACCTGAACACCACGTGATAATTACTGGCAGGTGTGTTTGATATGAGATGCAATTGAAATCTGCAGGAAGGTGGCTCTCCAGGAACAGGGTTGGCCACCCCTGCACTACTACATATGTTTTTTGATTGTCTAATATCCAAGCAATTTTGGTCACTTCTAAATTCTCATATTAGAGATGCGCGGTTGGCGGTTATAGCCGCGGATCGGGCGGATGAGGTTACGAAAAAATAATATTTTAATTAAATTCGGGCGGGCGGTTGTACTGTTTTTATAGGCATAGCTGGCGCACCAACGAAAAAGCCTAGGACTGACTTTACAGAATGGGAGGAGGAATCGGATACACTAATTCTGGATGAAGTACAGAAGTATTCCTCTACAAACTTCCGTATAGACGGATCAGCAGAGGAAAATCTACTTCCTTTTGGGAGAAATAAGGCCAGTCATTCCCACGACTACAGCACCTTTCCAAGATAATTCTATGCATATTAGGAACAAGTGCTGTGAGCGATCGCTCCTTCAGTGCAGCAGGGCGCAGTGGCTATGCAGGCGCTCCCGTCTGAATCCTGACACTGTAGATGCTATTTTATTCCTGCATTGTGCCAAGAAAAAATCAAACTAGACCGAAGGTCAGGCATATTGAACCAATTAGCCTATGTTATTTAGGCTACACATATGTTCAATATAAACTTTTGAGTTCGATCATATAATTTTACGTTCATATTGGTTTAGCCTATTCTATTCTAGACATGTTGGCCTCGCTTTTACGTTCCGAGGCTAAGGTTACTTTGCCAGAATTTCTTTGTCGCAACTGGCGTAGTATTTCGTTATGCTTCAAGTTTGAGGGGAATGGGGACAATCCTAAATCCATGGGTTATTGGGCCACTTGTCATACATGCACTTAGCCTGGTCATACTTTATGTTCGCTCAAAGAGGGATGGCATATCTGTTTTTCTAATTTAATTTCTAATTGTGGGGGTGACTGAGCCTACAAGGCTTAGGCACGATATGACGTTTTTATTAAAAAAAATTTTCAACTGTTTGCCAAAGCATGCGACTATAGCCTATGCCTACATTAAGATATTTATGTTAATATTTTTTTACTGCCTGTTGTTTCTTTTGGCAAATAAAATAGGTATTGTCTGATAGAGATATAAATAAAGGTTCATCTTGTCGCAGAACTGGTGTTGTTTCCGATTTCTAAGCTCAATAACATCCACAGTAAAAAATATAAATAAATAAATAAAAAAATAGTCGAAAAACTGTGCCCATTAATTAGATGTGCAAGGCAATCAGGTACGTTTTTAGGGTTGCTATGGACAACTACAAATGTAAACATTATTAGGCTATAATGTAAATGACTTATTATTCTATCTATTTACTAAAACATAAAGTGAAACAGGGCATTTAGTAGTAGGCTAAATAGCAGCATGTTGAAATTATGTGTCAATGCGTTTTCTATTAGGCTACAATAAAAAAAGTTGTATAGTACAGTGCGTTTAATTTAGGCTATTTATTTACTTTTGTCCCTGTGCGCGATTGGAGACGGAGTTCACTGCTGATATACTGAGAGCTCGGGTGCTTCTCATTTCTTATTTGTGCATCCTCGTTTCCTTTCCTTGCTTTCTTTCCTCGTTTCCACCCCCACCGGGATACGAGGGAAGGACGCAAGGAAAAGACTCAAGGACCGAGGAATCGAATCAAGTGAAAAGACACGTCCTCGTATCTTTAGCGTCACTTCAAAGCGTCATCAATTAATGACTTGCACGTTTGGATTAACTGCATGTCTACATTAAAGTCATTCTCTATTCTATAATGATCAATAAAGAAACATTCATTTAATAATAAAAAGAATAAGCCATTCAAATAAAGAGCCCAATCAGCAGATGGCGGGCGGGTGCGGTTTTAAAAATTGGTCAAAAATGTTACTGCGGATGGATGGCGGACGGATGATGAATTTTGTTATGCGGTTGCGGATGAAATAATAGCCCATCCGCGCATCTCTATCTCATATATCTGCTTCTGCTAATGCTGTGAATTGCTTTATTCTATTTTTTTTTATTATAATAACCCAAAAGCTTAATATCTGGAATGCATAATACATTTTTTTTTTATCTCATATGGCATTTTCTTATATTTTCATTCACTACCAGAAATTCACAAATAATTACCCATCCTTTGTTTATTTTAGAATAGAATTTAACGTCCTCCTAAAATCACTTTATCTTATTAAGAATAAAAACAATCTAAGATTAGTGAAATATTATGCAGATGTATTTAAAGAAGATTCTCGATTTTAGTTGCTTTCCTTAAGGTTATTTGTTTAAGTATCGTTGTAATTTAATTCATTTGTGTAATTTTGTTTGTTTAATTTAGTTATTTTATTATTATTATTATTATTATTATTAATGCTTTAAGTCTATTAATATTTTTTTCCCTTTCTGTCTACTGGTATTATTTGCATTTGTATGTGATTTTAGATATTTTTTTCTTATGACTATGTATATTATTGACCTTTTTAAAGATCTGTGTGACTTTGTTATGATGTTCTTGTATTGTCAGTTTAAGCATTAATTGAAAAAAAGTGATTCAACTGGAGAAAGGTTTGTTTAAAAGCTTTTACACAGATATAAAGTGACTGATTAAAGTTTCAGGTTTTTTATCCAATACTAAATGATGTACCTGCTGTTGACAATATTATTTTGAACTTTTATACAACGTAATATTATTTTACTCAAAGTAAAGAGGACTATTGAACAACCTGCATGTATTAAGTGTCTTAATGAAGGTTCAATTTATTAAATAGCATAATTTCACTTCATTCTAAGTATACATCACTATATATAAGAAATGGAGTACTAGTTTTAATTAGCTTATTTGTGGCTGTTGTTGCTCGGACTTACTGGATTTATTTTATTAATTACTTTCATATAAAGAAACTGTTGAAGAGAAGTTATTTTGTTTCTGTTCATAGTTTTATTTATTTTAAACAGGACATTTTTATTGCTTTGTTAATTTTTAACATGATAAAGTGTCCAAACGCAGAGAAACACTATACATAATAAGTCATGACTAAGAGTAAGTGGCAAAAAAGGTATAAAAAAAGAGACTTTTATTTTGGCGTGACATGTGACGTCATAAGCCCGCGCCGCTCCCGAGCTGTGATTCAACTGGAGAAAGGTCTGTTTTAAAGCGTTTACCCTCAAATAAAGCGATCGAATAAAGTTTCAGTTTTTTCATTCAGTGCTAAATTATGTACCCGTTGGCAATATTATTTTAATCCTTTATACAATGTAGTACTATTTACTAAAACTCACTGTAATGAGGTCTATTTTTTGAATAAAGATAGGATAAACTTTTTGTTCCCGAGAGGAAATTTGTCTTGTGCAAAAAAGTGCTATAAGCAGACAATAACATAAATAAAACAAACAAAACAATTAAGAACAGTAACACTGTGTAATAAGTGTCTTAATGAAGTTTTAATTAATTGAATAGCATGCCATTTCATTCTATACATCACTATATATAAGAGTACTAGTTTTAATCAGCTGATCAGTGGCTATTGTTTCTTGATCAGACTTATCTGATTTCTGTTTGTTAATGACTCTCAAATAAAGAAACTGTTGAAGCAAGTGTTGAAGAGAAGTTATTTTGTTTCTGTTCATTGTTTTATTTATTTTAAACAGGACATTTTTATTGTTTTGTTCATTTTAAACAGGATAAAGTGTCCAAACGCAGAGAAAAACTCCTGCTGAAGCGACTGATCTCCACACTGTTATAAAGATGGCGTTTATTAAAGAGGAGAGTGAAGACCTTAAGATCGAGGAAACAGTCGAACATGAAGATCTGCAGAAACAAACAGGTTAGTTTTTATTCTCAAAGACCAACTCAGTCATTTGATCCTCATTCATATATATTTTAATAATAAGAATACTAAATTAAATCCATCTTGCAGCCCTGAGTGTGCTGCCTAGTTCTCCTAAATGCACATAAGCACTTATTGAAAGACAGGAATCAGTTTCTTTCTTGTTGCTTGATCTCGTGTCTTTTGTCATTATTTTATGTATTATTAGTCTCCCATTTTCACTACCTTCTTAAAGGGTCACGAAACACCAAAACACATTTTTTGAGCTGTTGACAGTCATATATGTGTCCCACACTGCTAAAAACACTATTAGGACACCTATATTTCACTAAAAAGTGTAAATTGGTTGTTTTTGCGTTATTTCAAGCAAATTCGTACTTCCTGTTTGAAACGAATTTTTGAAGCTGCGTCACGGTCATGACATAATAGCGTTGTATTCCAGCGTGCAGACTGGGCGTCTGTGCCTGAGTGTGTCTTAATACGTCTTACAGTGTGATGCATTAATGCATGAGTAAGGCTTGGTTCAAACCAATCAGCGCGCTCTATTGTGCAACTTCATTAATATTCATTAGTGTCACCATGTTCATTAGTGTCACCGTACACGAGAGAGACGCCACGTTGTGTTGGCAAAACAAGCGTGAAGTGTTGCTTTTATAGTTTGCTGCCGTTAAGTTTTGTTTTCATTTTCTCTCTGTGAGAGCTCATCTGGAGTCACGTGTGGATTAACAGTGTACGCGACACTCGACAACAATAACTTACGTGTCTAAGGAGGATTATTGTTTACCTGAGAGCTGTTCTCATCTGCACACGCTGAGATCCGGATTCGCTTGTAGTATTCTCTCCATAAATATGCGGCTCTAGTTGCTGTTGATTGTCCTGTCTCTACAGATTTGGTAAGTGAGCGACTAGTGCTCTTTGTTTATTCAGTTTGTTCGTATCGAACTAAGTTAACTATTGCACCGTAACATGTTAGGACCACAACCAAACTTTAACCTCGTGTAGGGTTTTTACCGCATTTTGTGACCGGAATAACACACGCGGCTTTCTGACGCTACCTGCCGTGTGCATCTAAGTTTCCGGGAAATGCTGAGTATTTTTTTCTCTCATTCGCCGTGCGGTATCAAACATTGCATGAAAAATACATGCTTGGAGCAGTTGCTTGAATCAAATATCTCGTTTGTCGCGAGGGGCATGAATGAATTCCCTGAATGAAAGAGCCAAACTGCAGTTAAAGTCCACCATTTAATAATTTGGCAAATAATTCCACTACAGATGTCCATGTAGGTTAAACACCATCACTTTCTCATGTGTGTTTATTTTGACTCTGAAACTCGTGCGTGCTCAAATAGACACTCCCACACCATCCCACTTTAGTTCCTCCGACACTCCCCTCTAAACAGAGCTGGACACGCTCACTTTTCTGACTTTTTCCAAAGTAGAGGTGTGAAAACACCCTGCTAAAACGAGGGGGTTTCATGGCCCTTTAAGGTTGTTGCTTTTCTTGTTCTCCTACTGTTTGTAAGGCGTCCTTGAGCACTAAAAACGTCTGTGGGCACTAATGTCGTTTTAAAATTATTAATGAACAAATCCTTATATTTGCGTGTCACACTCACAGTACAAATCTATCAAGACTTACTGAAAATGGAAAGGATTGGAAGGACATTTGCTGTGCTCTATCATTGATAGGAAAAAGGAGACTCTTTGCTAGATTGACTTTGTCTCCAGAAACATTTTTAATTTCTGAAATTATTCCAATTGAGCTTTTGGAATGCATGTATCTGGATTTGACAGAAAAAGAAGATCATCCACTTATAGCAGGAGCTTATGTTCATGTTCCTCTCTGAAAATTCCTTGCAAGCCATCTGAGTTCCTTAATACAGTTGCAAGAGGTTCGATGGCAATGTCAAAGAGCAGAGGGCAGCCCTGTCTCGTTCTCCTAGAGAGTGGAAAGCCTTTAGAAATAATATTATTTGTTCGAATGGATGCTCGGGGCCTGGAATATAAAATTTTAACCCAGGAACAGAATCCAGGGTCAAAACCTATTTTTTTTAAGCGCAGTAAAAAATAGATATAATCTATTCTATCAAATGCCTTATGGGCATCTAAAGAAACCTCTGAATTGGTATTATTTTTAGGTGAATAAATAATATTTAAATAAGCAACAAAGGTTGTAAGATAACTGTCTCCCAACAATAAAACCAGTTTGATCTGGGTGAATTCTCTTTCTCATGACTGACTCCACTCTGATTGCCAGCCCTTTAGCCAGGATAGTATAATCACAGCAGAGTAAGCTGATCAGATGATAAGATTCACATTTAAGTGGATTCTTATCCTTTTTAAGAAGTACTGTTATAACAGTCAATGTCATGGAGGGGGGAGTGATTCCGAGACAAGACCTTCAGCAAATACCTTGCACAACAGGGGTGTTAGCTTGGCAAATAAACTTCTTAAACTCTTCCGGGAAGCCATCAGGGCCTGGTGCTTTTCCGGTTTTCAATTTTTTGATTGCATTTTTAATTTCAGAAGGTGTTATATTTCCTTCTAATGCCAACTGATCTGAATCACAGAGGGATGGAAATTCTAAATAATTAAAAAAATCTCTTAATACGTTCAATTTCATTTACCTCAGAGCTGTAAAGAGTTTTATTGAAGTTTTTTAATTGATCATTAATTCCCTGTTGATCAGTAATAATACTGCCATCATCCTTACTAACTGCTGCTATAAAACCAGCTGGTGAGGATTGTTTCAGTTGGTAACACAATAACCTGCCAGCTCATTCACCATGTTCATTATGAATCTGGCGTGATCTTATGTGAAGATCCTCTGCGTATTCCGTTTGCAGAACAAGTCTTCTCTTATGGAGCTTTTCAGAAGGTGATGTTGAGTGTAGCTGATCAATTGTTTTAATTTTATTCAAAATCTCTATAAGCCGTTTTGACATTCTTTTATTTGCACTAGCTTGATATAAAATCTGTCCTCTTATATATGCTTTCTGAGTATCCTATAGGATGCTACAACCTATCTCTGGGGATTCGTTAGTCTCAAGGAAGAAATCAATTTGAGCATCAATAAATTTTACGAAATCGTCGTCTGCCAAGAGTCTTGAGTTAAACCGCCGCATACGTTGGGGGATTACATTGCCTGGAAAACATAGCTTTAGTGAGACTGAACAATGGTGCGAAATAACAATACTACCATACTCTACTTCTGACATTAGGGGAAGTAACTGCTTGTCCAGGAAAAAATGGTCAATTCTGGAATAGGTTTGATGCACTGGTCAACAGAAGGAAAATTGCTTGGAAAATGGATATTTAATTCTTAACCCTTAAAGACCGAGACAGCCGCCCGCGGCTAAAAATAAGTATTGCTCTTAAATGTTTAATAACTTTTGATCCGCTGATCCGATCCATACAATTCAAAGATTGGCATAAAGAAGAGACTCTCAGCTTTCCATCGCTGTATCACATTACATTCACGGACTTTCAGAGGCTCCGGAATCAGTGTGGTTACGTCATCAAATTTTGACAACGCTGATTTGACAAAGGAACGCTCGTCACTTGTCTCTCCGGACAAACCAGACATGATATATGGATGCATTGTCCCTCCTCCATGCCCAGATTGGTTCAAACTCGCTCTATCTCAACCAATAAGCTTAGGTTTCGCTTTGTGAACCAACAATCAGCTATTTGAACAACACGGAATGAGAGATAGGCTGCACATTTACGCGCGGCTAAATAAAACGCAAAAAAAAAAAGTTTTGCATGAAATAATTCTCATACTAAGTACTTTTGCATGCACAACAGCACAAAAACATGACAAAACAGTGACACAGCAAAGACGAAGTGCTGCTCTTGTTGTTTTCAAAGGACGCAAATAAAGGTTGGGCTGTTTGTCTGCATTGCACGCGAACCATATACATATCCGCAGACAACCATATCCATGCTGGCACATAAAACCTAAGGATGGTCCATATTGAATCTAGTTTAGTTATGTAACTATTTATAGTATAGTAAATATTTATATCTATTTTTACTGAGGATTTGCACCATGTTTATTTGGACTTTGACGCATTATTTATTATTTTCTTATTTTATATTTGTTTATTATAAGTGGTGTTGTTTATGGTAACTAAAAATATATTATTTGGAAAAAAGTCAAATTTGCTTCAGTGTTCTGTTATTTTGTAACATTTTTTTTTCTGTTTAGTTCATTCCCAGAACTTTTGGGCGAATACATTGTCAGTAAATAAATGCATTTTTTCCCCCCATTGAAAAACGCCTTGAAATAACATTGAAATAAATTGCTATAACTTGCTCAGGGAATGGTGGATGTAGACAAAATTTATTGTGGAAGTATAAAACATCATAATATGTATTTCTAAAGAAAGAAAAACAAACTTCATAAGGTTTTGTTTATAATAACTAGAAAATGCCACTTTTTTTAAAAATCGTTTCTGGAAAATTCTGGAATATTTTCTGTCTGTTCATATGTTTTTGGACCAAAAAAAGTTTTAGACTGGACCTTTAAATGATACAGATTGAAACTTCAGGTTCTCCTGTTTAAAATAATATATGACACTTGAGTCTGACTGCTAAAATAAAAATAAAACTGCTTTAAAAAAATAATAATAATATAGGCCCATTAGGTGCCCTCAAAATACCTCTAGGTCTTTAAGGGTTAAGGGTTAATGCTGCCCTCTTCGACTCTCCTCCTCTTCCTTTATACTTTCACCCATTTTCTTTTTGCCGTCCCTTGGGTGGAGATCAATTAAACAATGTTGACTGTCGTCACAGAAAACACCAACAATCATAAATGCATGATTATAAGCTGTCATGGCTTTACATTAAAAAAATTTTGTTATAATCAAGGCCAATGGAGAAAAAACAGTCATGAATATAACGAAAAGGGAGTAAAATTGCCCAGAGTATATTGAGTTTTTTTTTTTTTCAAAGCATTTTCCCAGAATATGTTAAAATAAGTCCCCAAATATCAGTCTGTTAGCTAAAACAGAGAAAGTTTTGGCCAAATTAAGTCTCAAAATCATCCCAGAATAGATGAAACTGACCCAACAGCACACAAGGGGAAAGGTGCACATTCCAGCCTTTATGCAGATGCTTTACAGGTATGTCTCATGTCTGCGAGGTGAATATTCAGCTCTTTGTTCAGCTGTTACCCTAGAACTTTTTTTCTGATGTGTTTACCAGTCAGGCACAGAATGAACAAGTATTCCCTGTCTGCTTTACACATTTTAGAAAAACATTTTTTGTAATTATGAATAAATACAAATAAAAATAGGCCATTTACAGCTTTCAAATCTGTGTCTCATCAATATGACCAAAATTACTTGTATGATCAATAATGTAAGAAACTCTGAAAACTGGATTGAGTTTCAATTTACTATAACTTCTATGTTAGGTGTCTTTGACACAGTTTACATTGTAAAAGCACTAGATAAATAAAGATGAATTAAATCTGCTTAAATGTGGACACGTTAATGGCCCAAACAAAATATGATCTGATTTATTTTACATTTAATGTGCATCAAAATTACAGTGTGTGTAGCCAATGTTTCCAGTGTCTTTTCACTTTTCAGCTTTTGATGAGAGTTTTTAAGACTTAATGAAAACTAATGTTTTATTCATTTATTTCAGACTTTATTGAAGAGAATGAGAGGAAAGAGGAGGAACATCATGTCAAATTTGAGGAAAAAACTTTACAGACTGATGGTATTTTGAAAAGGAGAGACAGGAATCGTTTCACCTGCACTCAGTGTGGAAGGAGTTTTGGAAGAAAAGGTGATCTTAAGATTCACATGAGGATCCACACTGGAGAGAAACCATTCACATGCACTCAGTGTGGGAAGAGTTTTAGCCATTCTTCAAACTTCAATCAACACATAAGGATCCACACTGGAGAGAAACCATTTATATGCACACAGTGTGGGAAGAGTTTCAGCCGATCATCACACCTTTATCGACACATGATGATCCACACCGGAGAGAAACAATTCACTTGCACTCTATGTGGGAAGCGTTTTGGAAGAAATTTCGATCCTAAGATTCACATGATGATTCACACTGGAGAGAAACCATTCAAATGCACTCAATGTGGGAACAGTTTCATCCAATCATCAAACCTTAATCTACACATGATGATCCACACCGGAGAGAAACTATTCACATGCACTCAGTGTGGGAACAGTTTCAGCCGATCATCACACCTTAATGAACACATGATGATTCATACCGGAGAGAAACCATTCACTGGCACTCAGTGTAGAAGAGTTTCAACCAATCATCAAACCTTAATAATCACAAGAAGACCCACACTAGAGATAAACCCTTTACTTGCACCCAGTGTGTGAAGACTTTTAACTGCTCATCATACCTTAATCAACACATGATGATCCACACGGGAGAGAAACCATTCACATGCACTCAGTGTGGTAAGAGTTTCAGCCGATCATCACACCTTTATCGACACATGATGATCCACACCGGAGAGAAACAATTCACTTGCACTTAAGTTGCGGTCACATTGGACTTATCTCCCCATAGATTTCGGAAGCCAAGTTTGTGTGTCAAGTTTCACAGTTCACTGCGTTGCAAAGTTCAAGCTTGTTGAACTCTGACCTGCGAAATCGCATCACTTGACCATGTAAGACCAATCGAAGATCAAAACATGACCTTTCTGGACAGAAATGTAAAATATAGACCAATCGCTTACTTTTTTTATGTCTAATCATCTTGTTTAATCCCGCCCCTGTTTGCAGCGCCATACAAGACAATTTTGCATGCTCAAACTCTTGTGTTACCGCAGCTTCAGTGTGGGATGAGCTCATCAGTCCCTAATAAACACATGAAGACCCACACTGTACTGTTCACATGAACTTAGTGTGGGAAGAGTTTCGATCAGCAAACTTTAATGAACACATGAAGATCCACACTGGTGTGAGAGTATATGTGCTTGAGTGTGAGAAGACTTTTATTACAGCTCGAAAATCGAAACTGCACCAGACGATTCACACTGGAGATCGTACAGATGTTTACACCATGACAAGAGGTTTAATCAGTTAACACATCTGAAAACACAGAAGAGGATTCACACTGCAGAGAAACCGTACAGACCTGATCAGTGTCTACAGAGTTTCGCTCATTCTGCGCAGCTTAAGAAACACATGGACAAAAAGTTGCACACATTGCAAAACATTTTCTCGTGCACAGGATGTTTCATGTCTGAATAATGTTTGAAAAGGCTGAGTGACGATATACTGTTTTCCAACACGCCTACACTGCAGTAGGTGGGGTTGTAAATGTGTTGTGCTCTTGTTTACCGTAAACACAATGATGGTGGCTGAGTGAAGAACAGTTTCATTATCAAACAGCACCTCTGTGGCTTAAATTTTTTTTGCAAGTGATTGTACAGGTGCGGATACATCTGTACTCCATTCTCCAGTGTATTCATGTAGTAAGTGTTTTGGATGATGTTCTCTGTCTGTGAATGAGAAACAAATCACTGGTACATTGCACATCAAAGAAGGTGGACCTCCAGGATGGATGGTTAGTTTGCAGTATACCAAGGCCTCAAGTTTAGAAACCTATTCAATTGCCCTTTGTTGCAGCTTTTGTTAGTAAAGTTTCTTTACTTTTGGGTTCAAGATTCTTTCTAGTTTACTACATTTTTCTTTTTGGAGTAGAATACAAACTTGATGAATATTTTATGATTTAGGCATTTTTTACTAAATTAAAACACTGTGATGATCCCAAGACTCCAAATTGAAGTATGTCGTAAACCCTGATTGGATGTCCGTTGTAGGAAAAAGGAATTTATTTTTATTACTTTTGTGTTCTTTATTTTTTTATTAGAAAAATGTTTAGACTAACAACATATTAATCAATCTTTTCTATTGTATAACACATCTTGACCAAACACACTTCCTCTTTTTTACTGTGCTGCATACTTTTTAGAAGAACTTCTGACTAGTGGAAAAAGCAGAATAAGAATAAATTTAGGTTTGTTCCAGACTGCTGTCTGGACATGTCACAAGGAGCATGATCTTTGTAGAAGTTATGAAATATATTAAAGCTGCACATAATTGTTCAGTTCTGGTATGCAGAGAAGAGTTGCAGAAAGAGGAAGTATGTCTAGGGGTTACAAAGAGCCAGGGGACTGCAGAATGACTGATCAGTGACATTAAACCAAAACTCCACCTGTTATTATCAGTTGTGTATATATGCTGGAGTCAGGAAATGGAGTCAGGAAATGTAAGTTAGTTGTGAACCTCTTGAATTTAATTCTTGTATTGCATTGGGGTAACGTAACCCAGAGCTCTGTCATCGAATTATTCATTTGTTTCTAATAAATTACTAATATTTTTGGCATTGAAGAATCTTACTGAACTTTTAGATATGTTATGGCATTAAAGTATATTCTTCTGATATTCATAACCTCCAGACTGAGTTTGATTTAGTAAGAGAAAAACCAGAAACCACAACAAACTCTGTCAAGACCTCTTTTTATTGTATTTTAAAGAGCATATTGTAGGTTAGACACCCCAGTGAGACAATGTGTGTAAGAGTAAAGTAAGAATTAGATTTTCTTTAAAATATACGTTAAAGTTTATTATTAAGCCGTTTGGAGTCGTTTTAAGTCACGGAAATTTACTTCCGCGTTTGAATCGCCAGACCGGAAGTGATGTCGGATCAGGGAGTTCGCACATATAAACACTATGAAGACAACTGATCGCGGTGCGCGTTTGGTTGCCGAGATAAGATATTCTGAGAGACTTACACAAACGACAGACCACAGCCATACAATTATAAGCCTGTGGACAGACCAGCAGACAGACCAGCAGACAGAGAAGTGTAATTTAACTATTGTGAGGGAGAGCAGAGCAGGTTTATGGTAAGGCCAGTGTTGGCTTACAGAGAGATTTGTAAGATAACAAAATCTTATCTGGCAACAGCAAAGCTGATATTGATCATCTATAAGTATTAATACTTACCAGTAACAGAAACTAATGAGCATTTAACACAGTTATGCCACATTAACACTATTTTTAATAGTAGATAAGTGAATACAAAACACAAATAACACAGAACATCTGAAGTAATGCTGAAACATGTAAACAAGGTACTGGAAAATCTTTTTTATTTTACAAAAGGTTTTCAGAGCTTCTGTATTAAAATAAAAACAACATCAAATATTAAAACAATTAAAAGAAGTTTTTAAATATATCTTTTTGTCATTTTTTCATTGGGTATACGATTATCTGTATCAGATCCCATTTAGGCTACAATCCATAAAAAGACAAGTACAGTTGTTATAGTATAAAATATTTACAAAGATTTGATCAACAGATCTGATCTGCATTTATGATTAAATAAACTTCAACCCTAATTCAAGCTCAAATTCTAAATGCAACTCAAGTTCAAGTTTTATTTATATAGCACAAAATCATAAGCAGTTTTAATACCCAGCATTTTTACTCTTTATATATGCATAAGTATCTGTGTGAGTGTGTGTATACTGAAAGAAAAATATATCATCTGACCCATTTAAAAGTAAACCCAAAATTATTTTTCAGTAAGTTGGCCAACGTTTATTTGGGTACCACACCATCATGTCTTTAATGTGTGTTAAATTGTGAATGCTGTGTAAAAAGATGCCGACAGCTTCATCCTTGTAAACCCGCTGGAAGGATCTAGAAAGGAGAGCAAATGTAGTGGCCACTTCTGCATTCTCGTCGAGCCTGTGATGAACTCCAGTAGTCCACCGTCAGACATGCAGTGAGGGCTGATGCATATATTCTGGGGAAATAATGCAAAAGTTTAAATCATGTTTATTAATAATGTATATTTTAAAATTCACCATATGATTTTTAATATAACACAATACAGAAAACCCAACCACATTTGCAGACCCCTGGATAGTGAACTGCAAACCATCTCACATATACAGTAGACTGTACCCATTATAAGTTGAGCATGTAAGAACAAACTTCAATTTTTTGACTGTTGTTTGTTTTTCTTCTACAAGATGAATATTCCTCATATGTGAATAAAAAGTGCCTTTCCTCATTGACAGGACAGAATATTTTTACTCTCCCTCAAGTGGTTTCAAACCTTATTGACTTTCTTCTGTTGATCACAAACCAAGATATTTTGAAGAAAGCTAAAAATCTGTAACCATTGACTTCTATAGTGGGAAAAACAGATATGGAAGTCAATGGTTACACGTTTCCAATATTAAAAAAAAAAAAGTCAAAGATAGTGTGAGTTTACCTGCCTGCATTATATAGAAATATTGTAGTAATTCTTTGCCCTTCTAGTTTTTGTTATCAAATAATACCATGCACAAATAATTCACGATAGGGGTCATAATATTTTACCCGATGAACGAGGTGAATGTCTGAGGTAAAATTGGTTTTATATTCACACATTCTGACTTTCTCCCTAATAATATAATTTTAGAAGAGTATTATTTGCTAATCCCTAATATCATGTTAGCAGCCAATGACTATCAAAGTACAACATTGTTCACTGTCAGTTTAATAGTGCTAATGTGGTTTTTAAGTCATATTTACGTGTGATTTCAGTCATTATAATAAAAGTGCTATGGTAAACAATACTGAGAGTGTGTCACACAAGCTGTCACTAATCGAATGTGCGAATGTAAAATCCACTTTACCTTAGTTGAGGTTACTCTGTGAGCCAAAGTGAAGCACAGTTGACCGAGAGGCCAGTGGAGAGAAAGCCTTTAGCTCCGGGTCATAATCTGTCTCCCAAAGTCTAATAAACACACCCCAAAGCAAACAAAGTCACAACGCTGTAACTATACAAGACATTTATTATATTAGCAAACTGATGCTACTAGCCGTCTTATCATATGTGTACATTTTTACACGCTTTAAAAAAGTATATTTAATATGCTTAATAATACAAGCTAGCAGCCGTGCTATCGGCTACTCCAAAGTAAACACATCACGTTGCTTCAAATTACTCAAAGAATAATGCTTACGGACTTGAAAGTTGACAAACATAAACGAAAAACGAGTGGTCTTACCGTTTACAGCTCACCGAGCTGCATCTCCGACTGATCCAGGAGTGTTTTTCGCCGTTCGCGATCAGCTATCACTCTTATTGGATTTATCCCATTTCACGAACCAAAATAGCAAGAGGAAACTTGTGGACTTGATCTGTTGACAGGCTAGAGTTTGTGTAGTTTCCATAAACGCAATAATATACCACGATTATGATAAATTACGCCAAAACTAACAACCAGTTCTGCTATTAGCTCCTCTGCCCAACTGTAAACAGCGCACGTCTGTCAGATAAGTCCCTGCACTGATGCCACCGGGGTGGTTAGAAAAAAAAGCGGAAGAGGGAAAACAGACACATTTTCTTTCAAATTTGTGCCATTGCACTTCGTAAAACATTTTAATATGGTATTTTATGGTATTATAGAGTATTTTCACAAACGATTCTACCTTTTTTTTAAACAGTTTTTAACCTACAATATGCTCTTTAACCTTATGGTTTTGTTTTGCATTACTTATATCATGTAGTTAAAGTGTTGTTGTGATTTTATCCTAAGTTCTTTGTCTTCTTTAGTATTCCTAAACATTTGTTGTTTGCATTGATTGATTGTTCTATAAGTTGCACTTTATAATAAATATTTTGCATTCAGGTTATTTTGTTGGCTTATCTCTCTTTTGTGCTGCGACTCAAACAAGCGGGTCATAACACTTCGTAAAATGTGTCCGGTTGTATCCGAGATCTTGTCCTTTCAGTCATGACCATGGGTGACAGTAGGTACTTAGATTACCTTACGTCTCAGCTCCTTCACCACAACAGGCAATCACATCAACTCCATTACCAGCTGGCAGCTAGCTCTCTGCAACTCTCACATGGCCGCCCACTGAAGCTAAACAGGGCTGCGCCCGGTCAGTACCTGGATGGGAGACCACATGGGAAAGCTAGGTTGCTGCCGGAAGTTGTGTAAGTCAGGCCAGCAGGGGTCCTAATGCCCCAGTATAGTGCTCAGTGAGCACTTTCTTTCGTTAAACCGAGATTGTTAGGTGGTCCCAGGATGTCCTTTGAAAAGAGTAGGCCTCTCCCTCATCCCTTAATCTACACATCATGAGCCACACTGGAGAGAAACTAGAATGTCTAATCATCTTTGTTTAATCCCGCTCCTTTTGCAGCGTCGTACAACAGAATTTCTCATGCTCAAACACTAGTGTGACTGCAGCTTCGATGTGGGATGAGTTTCAGCAACTCATCAGAACTTAATAAACACATGAAGACCCACACTGGAGAGAAACCAATCACATGGACTCAGTGTGGGGAGAGTTTCAACAGATTAGCAAACCTTAATGAACACATGAAGATCCACACTGGTGTGAAAGAGTATATGTGCTTGAGTGTGAGAAGACTTTTATTACAGCTCAAATTGAAACTGCACGAGACGATTCACACTGGACCATACAAGTCTTCAAACTGACAAGAGGTTTAATCAGTTAACACATCTGAAAACACAAAAGAGGATTCACACTGGTGAGAAACCGTACAGATCTGATCAGTGTCTACAGAGTTTCACTCATTCGGCACAGCTTAAGAAACACATGGACAAAAAGTTGCACACATGACATGAATGCAGCAAAACATTTTCTCATGTGCACAGGATTTTTCATGTCTGAATAATGTTTCAAAAGGCTGAGTGATAGTATACTGTGTTCCAACACTTCTACACTGCAGTAGGTGGGGTTGTAAATGTGCTGTGATCCTCGTGTTTACCTCAAACACAATGATGGCAGCTGAGTGAAGAACACTTTCATAAATATCTGACAAACAGCACCTCTGCGACTTAAAATCTCTTTGCAAGTGATTGTACAGGTGCGGATAAATCTGTACTCCAATCTCCAGTGTATTCATGTAGCTTGTGATGTTTTGGATGATATTCTCTGTCTGGCTCTCTGATTAAGAAACAAGTCACTGGAAAGACACCGCACACCAAAGAAGGTGGACCTCCAGGACGGTTAGTTTGCAGTATACCAGGACCTCAAGTTTAGAAAGCTCATTCAATTGTCCTGTCTTGCAGCTTTTATTTGTAAAGTTTCTTTACTATTATGTTTAAGATTTTTTCTAGTTTACTACATTTACTTGTTTGAGTAGAATACGAACTTGATGAATATTTTATGATTTAGGCAGAGCGACAGGTATTAAGTTTTACAATATTACTAAACTGTAATGATCCCAGGACTTCCGATTGGAGTATGTGGTAAATCCTGATTGAATGCCTGCATTACTCATCAATGGGTATATAAAAGTTGTTGTGTTAGCTACCCCAGGATGCTGATGCTACTTGGGAGTCTTCATGTCAAGACCTGCCATTTCATTGACTCTTTAACCTTATGGTTTTGTTTTGCATTACTTATATCATGCAGTTAAAGTGTTGTTGTGATTATATCCTAAGTTCTTTATCTTTATTATTATCTATAGACATTTGTTGGTTGCTTTGATTGATTGTTCTATGAGTTACTTTTATAATAAATCATTTGCATTCAAGCTATTTTGTTGGTTCATCTCTCTTTTATGTTGCAACTCAAACAAGCGGGTCATAACACTTTGTAAAATGTGTCTGGTTGTATCCGAGATATTGTCCTTTCAGTTATGACCATAGGTAAGAGTAGGAACCTAGACTGAGCGGTAAATTGAGAACATTGTCTTTCATCTCAGCTCCTTAACCACAACCGACAATCACATCAACTGCATTACTGCTGCTGCTGCACTGATACATCTTTAAATCTCACATTCCATTCCTCATGAAAAAAAAAAACGCAGATACCTGAACTCTATTTGGGGTAAGGACTCTCTGTCACGACACTAGACGAAAAGGATCCAATTGCAAGTGTTTATTAACTGAAAAATGAAACAAAGGATATTACTGGAGTGAACTGGAGACAAGAAAGTTCAAAACGAGAGCCACGGGTCACAATGAAGACATCAATGAACAACGAAGGATTCTGGAAAACAACAGATAGAAACAAGACAAACAACGGACTGATGACCAGAACATACCACATGAGGAAATATA